>NC_084568.2:35955000-36022500 GCF_033978685.3 Nerophis lumbriciformis | reverse complement strand
CGTGTTGCTGGCATCAAATTCTAAAGTTAATGATTATTTGCAAAAAAAAAAATGTTTATGAGTTTGAACAACAAATATGTTGTCTTTGTAGCATATTCAACTGAATATGGGTTGAAAAGGATTTGCAAATCATTGTATTCCGTTTATATTTACATCTAACACAATTTCCCAACTCATATGGAAATGGGGTTTGTATATGTTTATATATATGTATATATATATATATATATATATATATATATATATATATATATATATATATATATATATATATATATATGTATGTATGTAAGTTTGGACACACCTTCTCATTTCAATGCGTTTTCTTTATTTTCATGACTATTTACATTGTAGATTGTCACTGAAGGCACCAAAACTATGACACCTGTGAAGTGAAAACCATTTTACCTCTTGAAGCTCATGGAGAGAATGCCAAGAGTGTGCAAAGTAGTAATCAGAGCAAAGGGTGGCTATTTTGAAGAAACTAGAATATAAAACATGTTTTCAGTTATTTCACCTTTTTTTGTGAAGTACATAACTCCACATGTGTTTATTCATAGTTTCTACAATGTAAATAGTCATGGAAATAAAGAAAATGCATTGAATGAGAAGGTGTGTCCAAAATTTCGGCCTGTACTGTATGTGTATATAGTCTGATGCGGCAAATATATGTAAACATTGTGCGGCTGAGCTACCGGTGCACTCTGTAGCCCGGAAAACACAGTAATTGTTGTAATTGCACTGTGAAATGTGCTGTATCTTAGCAACATGCTGGCTTGAGAATCTATCATCTGTATTTTTAAAGGTGCCCCCAGCCTGGTAAATGACCAGAACAATTGATACTTTTCGCTTTTTTTCTTTTTCTTAAGTCCACCTTAATTGCAGTTATTTCTACAGAAAGTACAGTACAGAGGGGAAAAAACTGCTTCTGATGTGCTGTAATGAAGTCTTTAAAGGTCAACTCTTATACTTATTGTTAACGCGTCCGTCTGTTGAGTCCTAATTAAATGTCTTCCTAATATGAGGTGGTCGCAGTGATCAGGATGATTACGCAGCCATGAATGTCGCCTGTTGAGGCATAATAGCACGTTTTCAAGTTCAGGTTGATTCACTACATACAATATACAGTATTTGTTCAGATACTAGCTGTCGGCCGACTCATTGTTAAGTTTCCAGACTCCTCGCCCTCAGTTGGAGCAGGGAATGTCCCCATAAGGACCGCCTTAAACATGCGGTCTTCCATCCATCCATCCATTTTCTACCGCTTATTCCCTTTTGGAGTCGCGGGGGGCGCTGGAGCCTATCTCAGCTACAATCGGGCGGAAGGCGGGGTACACCCGCCACCTCATCGGTCTTACTCGAGCATTAGCTTGTAGCGAGAGATCATGATAACTTTGTTTTTCCCCCTTTGGAACAAAGAAAGTGAATATGAAAGATGTTCATTAAGGTCATCATAGTAAAATCTAAACAGCGGACATTTATCCATGAAAATATGGAGAAACTGCTGATTTCTTTGAAAAAGACATGTTATGTGTGCTGTTTTTGGGGGGGCTACGGGGAGGATGAAGCGTTGATAAAATTGATTTGAATTAATTTCAATGTGTACGCTGCATTCCGCCTGAATTAAGCTGAGGTAGGCTCCAGACCCCCCCCCCCCGCCACCTCGAAAGGGACAAGCGGTAGAAAATGGATGGATGTATGAATGGTGATTTACCATGAGTCACAAGATCCCATTAAGCTCCAAAGTTGAAATATTACTGTATTTACTGTATGTATTTATTGGTGTTGGGAATTGTAGACATATACCTTTTAAAACAAAACTGCTTCATAATTATAAGTTTAAAAAAATTTATAAATTGTTTTTATCTTTTAACTTTTTGAAGAACCAAATTATGAATGCGGTTCTTGAAGCCAATTGACTTAACTGGAAGTAGTGTCAGGTTGATAATGTGCCACACAAAGTATTCACTTTATTACATTTTAACTACGTGACAACATTTGTGAACTACTGTATTTTTTGGACTATATGGCGCACTTAAAATCCTTTAATCTTCTCAAAAATCAACAGTGCACCTTATAAAGGTGTGCCTAATGTACGGAATAATTCTGCTTGTGCTTACCGACCTCAAAGCTATTTTATTTGGTACATTGTGAAATGATAAGTGTGACCAGTAGATGGCAGTCACACATAAGAGCTATCTGTAGACTGCAGGACGACGCTTATAAACAACACCACAACTTGAAATGTTCCATTGAAAATATAGAACATTACACACGGTGCTTAAAAACTGTCAAAATGTTTAAGTAGGACTTTGGTAAGCTATGAAGCCACACCGCTTGATGGATTGTACTGTGCTTCAACATAGGAGTATTATTATGGTGTGTGTATAAGGTAAGACATTATCTGGCGTTTTGTTTTGCAATATTATGCAAAAGCAACTTTTCTTACCTTTCTGGTACCTGCTGATGGGTATTTGGTATCTGCATAAATCCTGAAAAATTGCGTGAATCTGCCTCTGTAGTCCGTGCCGACACCATAGTCGATAAGCTTCTTCTTTTTCTCTATCTTCTTAATATGGGACATTAATCCTCCGCTGTTGCCATTTCTAATATAAAGTAGTGTAAAGTTCTTACTTATATCTGTCAGTAAACTCACAATGAAAGCGCTAAAACATACCGGTGTAGAGAGTTTTTATTATTCACCCAAGGAACTTTAATTATTAGAGAGTTCCGGTCGGACGTTTTTTCACGGGACACATTTCTGGCCTTATTGTTGTTTCCGGATGAGGATATGCTGCTCTGCTTTTGATTGAAGTAAAGTCTGAATGTCATTAAAACAGTTAGCGCCATCTTTTGACACTTCTTCCACTCCCGTCCTTGCACGCTACACCACTACAACAAATATGACGGGGAGAAGACGTTGTCGAAGTGGAGGCACGTAAATAAGACCGCCCACAAAAAGGCGCATCCTGAAGCGACTGTCAGAAAGCGTCTTGAAAATGATGTGTAAAACATCATCTATGCAACATTTTGACCAGAGAACCACCATTACATGTTATGTAGACCACAAGGAAGTCTTTCATAATAATATGACCCCTTTAATGCGCCTTATAATCTGGTGCGCCTTATATATGAAAATAGACCTGAATAGACCGGCTCATCGGTAGTGCGCTTTATAATCCAGTGCGCCCTATGGTCTGGAAAATACGGTACCTCTACCAGCAGCTACAATGACCCTGAGCTATGGTAGTCATTATGAATCATTATTAATTAAATAAAAAAAATGTGTGTATATATATATATATATATATATATATATATATATATATACATAAGTATATTTTGACGCTGTTGAATTTCTTAGAAAATAGGTTCTTACCTTTTTTGAATTCGGGGCCCAACCTGTCCGCGACAGAGGGGCCTGCAGCCCACTCAAATATTCAAAACTGAATTAGTACCAACATTTCTGGACTAAATACTTTGTAAATTTGACATCACATGGACAAAGTTAAGACCTTCTGCAGGAAAGTTCTGTGGTCAGACGAAACACAAATTGAGCAGTTTGGCCACTATACCCAGCAATATGTTTGGAGGAGAAAAGGTGAGGCCTTTAATCCCAGGAACACCAGGCCTACCGTCAAGCATGGTGGTGGTAGTATTATGCTCTGGGCCTGTTTTGCTGCCAATGGAACTGCTGCTTTACAGAGAGTAAATGGGACAATGAAAAAGGAGGATTACTCCAAATTCTTCAGGACAAGCTAAAATCATCAGCCCGGAGGTTGGGTCTTGGGCGCAGTTGGGTGTTCCAACAGGACAATGACCCCAAACACACATCAAAAGTGGTAAAGGAATGGCCAAATCAGGCTAGAATGAAGGTTTTAGAATGGCCTTCCCAAAGTCCTGACTTATACGTGTGGACAATGCTGAAGAAACAAGTCCATGTCAGAAAAACAACACATTTAGCTGAACTGCACCAATTTTGTGGTAACAAATTGAAGCAGAAGCTTGTGGATGGCTACCAAAAGCGCCTTATTGCAGGTAAACTTGCCAAGGGACATGTAAGCAAATATTAACATTGCTGTATGTATACTTTTGACCCTCACATTTGCTCACATTTTCAGTAGACCCATAATAAATTCATAAAAGAAGCAAACTTCATGAATGTTTTTTGTGACCAACAAGTATGTGCTCCAATCACTACATCACAAAAAAATAAGAGTTGTAGAAATGATTGGGAACTCAAGAGAGCCATGACATTATTTTCTTTACAAGTGTATGTAAACTTTTGACCACTACTGTATATTTCTATATATTAGCCGCACCCGACTATAAACTGCAGATATATACAGTAAGTTGTGAAATGAGTTATTTCCACAAATATTTTGTAAATGTTTATTTACATACCTTAATTGCTACACAGCAGTAAAACGGCTGATAAAACAAAACAGAAGCCGTCGTTATGGACCCGCTAGCTGCGGAAGCTAACTCTCCAATCAGCTAAACGGACTCAATAACTCCACGGTGACGTGAATTTACGCAACTTAAACATCCATCCATCCATCCATTTACTACCGCTTATTCCCTTAGGCTCCAGCGCCCCCCCGACCCCGATCTCAGCTACAATCGGGCGGAAGGAGGGGTACACCCTGGACAAGTCGCCACCTCAAACTTAAACAATACAAAAATAATGCCGTCGTAAGTTAATAAGTTAAACACAGACACTCACGTTTGACAAGGTGTTAGCATATTAGCCGTCCATTTTGCTCAGGACTCCTTTTAGGCACGCTGCTCAGACACGCAGAGACAAGTTGGTGTGATGTCACGCACGGAGGAGGAGAAGATACGCTTTGCTTGAGTTTAAAATCTGACATCGCCCTGCCTCAGCTGCTCTAAGTAGGACACATCCATTTTTCATACTTTATTTCACTCTGTGGCCAAAGAAGCACCTGCTCGATAGAGCCACATGTGTCACACTGTGTGTGTGTGTGTGTGTGTGTGTGTGTGTGTGTGTGTGTGTGTTGTCATATCTCAGCCAAAGCTACAGTACAAAGAAGCCCTGCATCATTTCTTTCTTTGCTCCCCTGGGAGTGCATTACCATCCATATTCCTCACTTCTTTTTGCCCATTTTTGCTGCCTCATCTGAGGATTTGTCACAGTCAGGTGCCATCCATCTCCCCCAAACACACACACCCACCATGCAGGCTCAATAACAGCATGACACAAACTCCTGTAGTGTAAATGGAGACCCCCTTGTGTGGGTATCTGAGATCACCACAGCAAACCTTGATGATAAACATATTCCTTGGATTGTAGCACACCGCTGTAGCTGTTGGTGCATTTTATAGGAATGTTCATGCACTATTGGTCTTTAAGAGACCAGAAGTAGACCTTTTTATTACAAAGAAGTGTGCAAATGTGCAACATTTCAACGTTAAAGGGTAACTGCACTTTTTTGGGGGGAATTTTGCCTAACGTGCACAATAATTCTTTACCATTTCAAAGATGATGGAAAAAAAAGTCTCGCAAGATGCGTCAATTTGCATCCAGTCCAGGCTGCAGAAACACAACAGAAATGAAGTCCAAATCATTTGCAAAAACCAAGAAATCCCCTTGAACCAAAACAAGTGAAGGCCTGAGTGAGAAAGTTCAACTGAAACCACCACGGAATGTTTCCACCCAGCGCCGTTTGAAGAAACCTGCAACAACGAGGTTACAAGGTCGTCTTTTTGAGAAATCGGTTAGCGCGCCGCTTCACGCTTTGATGCAAATCTAAAGAGGGTTTAATTGAAATGACTTGATAAATCTGGGTCAAAGTGTGACAAATGCTCGATAATTCACCTCCTAAAAGAGCGTTGGCTTTCCAGAGACAAGCATATGTGTCCTGAAGGTGAACGCCACTGACTTTCACCTGTGGAATAATAATAATAATAATAATAATAGGCTCCAGCACCCCCCGCGACCCCGAAGGGAATAAGCGGTAGAAAATGGATGGATGGATAATAATAATAATATACATTTGAACATCAAGGGTGCTTCTAGCAAGTAAGGTTGTGTGATCTAGACCAGGGATCCCCAATCACTGGTCCGGGGACCGGTACCGGTCCGTGACACATTTGCCACAGGGCCGGAGAGAAAATGTAAATAATATATAAAGGACTGCATTTTCTCCGACTAAACAATGGCTTGTACCACCAGACCAGGGTGCCAAACTTGTTTTCACTGAGGGCCACACCGCAGTCACGGCTGCCATTAGAGGGCCGCTTGTAACAGTAAATAATTAACGAATTTGCCTATGAATTGAAATATTTTCAATTTTTTTACGTAAAGAGTAAAAAAAATATCTGCCGATTTTACCACTTTTTTTTTACAGAAAAAAACTGGCAGCTTAGTTGCCAGTAAAATATTGTACTGTAAAATATAGTGTTTAAAAAAAAAATGTTTTTACAACATATTACTGTAAATAGAAATACAGTACCACTGTTTAATTTTTATTTTTTACCTTGATAAAATGTGGTACCATAAAATCATCAACCGTGGATTTTACAGTAAAAAAAATTTAAGTAAACTGACAGCTCAGTCGACATAATTTTACTGTAAAAAAACAAACATTGGTCGTTTTTTTCCCCAACTTACAGTAATATGCTGTAAAAAAAAACTCCCTAAATTTTACAGTAAAATCCATTGGTCATTTTTATACTGTACAATTTGATGGATAACTTGCTTTGAAATCATAAGTTAAGCAGGTATTTAAATATTTATTTGGATTTGGGCCAACAAAGTTAGATAATGTAATATTTCTTGCAATATTGGACACTAATACATGTAGTAAGAAAGTAGAGAAAGAAAATATAATGTATTTTATTGAAACATAATATTTCCAGGCTTTTGCGGGCACCTTTTATTTTTTTACTTTAGTATCTAAGAAAGGCAATCATCAAGCAAGACAAAGTTCATAACACTTGATTGCTGTAAATTCTGGACTATAATATGCTACTTTTTCCCCTACGCTTTGAAATCTCCGGCTTATAGAACGATGCGGCTAATTAATGGATTTTTCTACGTTATATATATATATATATATATATATATATATATATATATATATATATATATATATATAAAAAAGCAAATATACTAAAAGGGGGGTTCTTGTTTGCGCTATGGTGCCATCTTTTGGACAAGTTCGTTCACTGCAGGTGCTGCAGTGCCCCTCTGTTTAGAGCTTTGAACCGGATGTACAATTGCCGTTCCGTCTTCTAGGTCGTCCGTAGCATTTTTACTCGTATGGATTCTTCATTCATCACGCCAAGCAACGTTTGTAGGTTTTACAATATAACTAAAACTATTCTTACTTAATGAATCTGTCCCATGTGTGACGTCTGTAATAGTGTTTTCGTGCATATTTGTACGTCCTATCGTAATGGTTAGGTTAGGTTACTTTTTTAGGACCCTGAGCAAGATCAGGACATCCCTTAAAACATACAGAATAAAGTAAAATCTTGGACATGCAATACCAAGACCTACCACACAAACATTATAAAGTCTGGTAAGATTATAAAATTCTACATTTACCCCAAAGGTTAAAAAATATATAAAATCCCAAACAGATACGATTTCGGACAAGCTAGAATAAAATAGAATAATTACATTAAAATAATGTAATCAAGCGAGCATCATTAGCATGAACTAACATGCTAACACATTTATAAGTGTCTGTGCTAGTATTGTTAACTTAAAATTCATCAAAATGTGTTATTGGGTCTGTATAGCTGATTGGAGAGCTAGATTCTGCAGCTCGTGGACTTCTGTTTTGTTTGATCGGCCGTTTTACTGCCCTGTTACAGATACTGTTTGGAAACAATTAAGGTATGAAAATAAAAAAAATTCTGTGTAAATAACTAATTTCACAACGTATATTTATGCGACTTATAGTCAGTCTGGTGCGGCTAATATATGGGGGAAAAAAATTCTAGAATGTTTGGGTGCGGTAACATTTTTAATTATTTAATTATTTTGTATTCCGGAAATAATGACACAAATTAGGAAGTTTTCCAAAGTAAAAGCTGTACAATATCTGCTTAAAGACGTGAGATGTGGTGTCCTTGGACTTGCAATCTATCTTTCAACCAGGCTGTGGGCTGAAGACAGGACTCCGGCACACAGAGGCAGACGGAGAAGTGGAGGAAGGCATAACACTCGACAAACAGAGTGTGGAGAGGGGATGCGTGGTGGCACACAGACTCAGGGAAAGAACAACAGCAAGAAAAGATTGAGCGATTAGACAGATGGTGGGAGTAAACACGAGTCCACGGCGCAGGAAAGGAGAAAAGCGTCCTGTTTGAGATACTGCATGAAACAATAATAGAATAAGCAGGCATGACGTGAGGGCCGGAGGGGACGGGAAGCCAAGGATGAGCTGATGATGGAATTAGGAAGACAGTGGCCTGAGAGGGGAAGTAGAAGATGACATGAAGATAGAAATGCCAAAAGGCAGCTAGGATCAATTCCCTTCGGTGGTAGTTGCAGGATGAGGGCAATGTCGTGCAAATGTTGCATTGGAAAGTCTCAGCGGGACCACGCAGTCATCAATGTGCCCTCCATGTGCACTGAAAAATATCCTCGTTGCTTCCGGTCTCGGCTTCTTCCACATGGATGGAAGTGCAGTGGACTTGGACTATCTCACACTATCATTTAGAGGTCCGATAAACAGCACAATGTAGTCTTTGCATTGCTCCTATTTAGCGTGAAGTCACATATTTGGACTCTTGGCTTTATCCATCCATCCATCCATTTTCTACCGCTTGTTCCCTTTTGGGGTCGCGGGGGGCGCTGGAGCCTATCTCAGCTACAATCGGGCGGAAGGCGGGACTCTTGGCTTTATTTATTTGTAAAAAAAAAAGCACTTTACATTGAGCAAACAACCTCAAAGTGCTACAGTGTATTAAAAATAAAATAAAAAGATAATACAAATAAATAAAAATAAAAACTTAGAACAGCCTAATAGCTACAACTAGTATGCATATATCTAATCAAGGCTTTTTTAAAAAGAAGGGATTTTAAGCCTTTTTTAAAAGCAGTCTGTGGTGCCCTCAGGTGGTCAGGGAGAGCGTTCCACAAACTCGGAGCAGCGGAGCAGAAAGCCCGGTCTCCCATTGTTCGTAGCTTTGTCCTCTGAGGTTGGAGGAGGTTAGCCTGTCCGGAGCGGAGGTGCCGTGTGGAGAATTTGGGGGTGAGTAGTTCTTTGAGGTAGAGGGGGGCATTTCCATGGAGGCACTGGTTTAAGACTGAAAACGAGGAGAAAACTACAAAACTCTGCACAATGATGCCTCGACCTACAAGTATTTTAACTTGGCGTCTCCATTGCTAGTAAATGACATCCGCTACTACTCGCTAGCGTTAGCTCATAGCGACGTAACATCACTTTGTTTTCCAAGCATGGGGAGTGAGAAAGTGAGTGTGAAGGACAGTGCTGTTGTCCGCCGCTTTTTTGACGGCAAAAAAAACATTTATCCATAAAAATATGGAGAAGCTGCTGATGGTGTGTTTGACGAAGAAGCAAGGGATATTGTAGAAGTCCGATCTCTAAGGTAAATGCTAAGGGTGCGCAAATAAATCGATTTATATCCAAATCGCCATTCTTATTCATCCCAATTCTAAATTGATTTATATGTTTCAAAAATAGAAACAATTAAATTAAATAAACTGTATATGTGTATGTACTGTGTGTATGTGTACATACATGTGTGTGTATGTATGTATGTATGTATGTATGTATGTGTACAAACATGTATATGTATATGTGTATGTATGTATGTGTACATATATGTATATGTATATGTGTATGTATGTATGTATGTGTACATACAGTACATGTATATGTGTATGTATGTATGTGTACATATATGTATATGTATATGTGTATGTATGTATGTATGTGTACATACATGTATATGTATATGTATATGTGTATGTATGTATGTGTACATACATGTATATGTATATGTATATGTGTCGTGGAACCAATTGAGCTCGTAACTTGAGGAACAACCTTATTTAATAATAGGAAGTGGCAATTTGTATTCAATGAGTAATCGTAAAAACAAACCCACTCAACTCAAATATGTGTTGTGTTAACCCAATAATGTAACATAAGCTAGCCGGGGGCCTTCTTATATTTTTTTGTTAGAAAAGTGTAAGTTTGACTTTTATGGCACACATTTAAACTTGCTCAATCAGGTTCCAGTGACTTCAATAACTATAAGTAGAATATAAGTATCATAAGTATCTGTAAGAAGAAAATGTTGTCCATAGTATCCCTCTTCAAAGCAAGACTCAAAACACACCTATTCCTGACTGCTTATTTATTGTGAATCTTATCGATCTTTGTTGTTGTTGTTTTTATCCAATTGATTTTATTGTTTTGATTTTGTACGGTGTCCTTGAGTGCCCAGAAAGGCGCCTTTATAAGTAAAATGTATTATTATTATTATAGTCAGGACATGGAGATGATCCTGTCAACAACCTGGTCCAATTAAAACTGTGTTCTGCACACACAAAAACAATAAATGTGAGATTATCACAAACCTCAACCATGTTTGCGCTTTGTATCCGTTTGGCATTTATCTTAAGATTTTAACAGCTTCCAGCGGAATAAATGTCACATCCTAGTTTTCTCCACACGCTGCAGAGCAGACTGCCCCCTACAGTATAGGACTGTGTGCTGCAGAGTAGACTGCCCCCTACAGTGTAGGACTGTGTGCTGCAGAGCAGAAACATTTCATATTCAAGTACTGACAGACACATTTCTCAGACGTATGTGCAATTTTTATTCATTATAAATGAATAACTTTGACAATATAAACATTTAAAAAAAAAAAAAATATATATATATATATATATATATATAGGCTCCAGCACCCCCAGCAACCCCAAAAGTGACTAGCGGTAGAAAATGAATGGAGATACATACATATATATATATATATATATATATATATATATATATATATATATATATATATATATGTGTGTGTGTGTGTATATGTCTGTATATATGTGTGTATATGTCTGTGTGTGTGTGTGTATATGTCTGTATGTATGTGTGTACATATGTATGTATGTATGTGTGTACATATGTATGTATGTATGTGTGTTTGTATGTATGTGTATATGTATGTATGTGTATGTGTACATGTGTATGTGTATACATGTGAGTATGTGTACATGTGTTTGTGTATACATGTATGTATGTGTATATGTATGTATGTATGTATGTGTATGTGTACATGTGTAGGTGTATACATGTGAGTATGTGTACATGTGTATGTGTATACATGTGAGTATGTATCTTTGTATGTGTATTCACGTGTGAGTATGTATGTATCTACGGCGTGGGACGGCGTGGCGCAGTGGAAGAATGGCCGTGCGCGACCCGATGGTCCCTGGTTCAATCCCCACCTAGTACCAACCTTGTCATGTCCGTTGTGTCCTGAGCAAGACACTTCACCCTTGCTCCTGATGGGTGCTGGTTAGCGCCTTGCATGGCAGCTCCCTCCATCAGTGTGTGAATGTGTGTGTGAATGGGTAAATGTGGAAGTAGTGTCAAAGCGCTTTGAGTACCTTGAAGGTAGAAAAGCGCTATACAAGTACAACCCATATCTATGTATGTGGATTCACGTGTGAGTATGTATCTATGTATGTGTATAAATGTGTGAGTATGTATTTGTGTATGTATGTGTATACATGTGAGTATGTATGTATGTATGTGTATGTATGTGTATACATGTGTATGTGTATACATGTGTATGTGTATACATATGTACATGTATATGTATGTACATGTATATGTATGTGTATATATATATATGTATGTATGTGTACACATATGAATGTGTGTGTATATGTATGCGTGTAAGTGTATGTGTATTTATGTATTTGTGTGTATGTATGTATGTGTATAAGTGTGTGTGTGTGTGTGTGTGTGTGTGTGTGTGTGTGTGTGTGTGGGGAGGCGCTTCAGTGTTTATACCTCCACCTTTCTCTTTGGTTTTCAAACCGAAATAAGTCCATTCTCCCACTTCTCTCCACACTGTTTCTGCTTACAAGTGTGTGTGTGTGTGTGTGTGTGGTGACATGCGCCTTAGGGTGTTAAAAAAAAAAAAAGTACTGGTATTTTTCCAAGCAGCGTAGTACCATTTTAAAAGTATTAGTACCCTACACCCCCAACCTGTAAGTAAGTTTACCAGCGGTCTTCTTGTTATGTTTTGGTTTGAAAAATGTCATTTTGTCGCTTGACTTGACTGTAATGTGATGAAGTTTGCTTCTTTAGCTGCATGACAACTTGGACAACAATGCGTGGTCCCGTCGGCGGTCATTAGCGGGATGGACCCCCGTGCTCTTGCGTGCATGCTCGTCCTTTCCATTATTTACCATCCTCCCCGCCCGTGCGCTGCCTGCATCAAAGCCACTCTAATTGCATTGGGGATGGGCCCTATAAAGGGTTGCCATGGTGACCGGCGCAGCCCTTGCTTATAGCTGGAGCCCGCCCGCTTCCTCTCTTTGCACGTCCCAGCGCGTCCTCCCTTGTATTTATTCCCCCACTCATGGCTGATTACTAACCACTCTTCTAACGACGTGGGGAAATAAATGTATCAACATTTTGCATGGACTTTGCCCCAAACATGTTTTGGGAGGATCTGCCTTCTGGCTGCTGTGTATCTCCCAAGACCAAGCACATCTGTCCAGCATGGAAGCCGTAAAGCTGAGCTCGGTGAGGCGACACAGAGGAGGCTCTGGGAGCTCTTCAAAGAGCGACTCAGGAGGCAGCTTTGCTTTCACCAACTGCCGCCAGTCGGAGCATCCAGAAGTGAAAAGAAGGCTGGCTGGCACGGCAGAAGACGCTCGTAACCTTGTGTCCTCCATAAGGACCCTAGAACCTAATTTGAGGGTATGAAACACACCGTTATGTACTGTACTAGAGTGGGGTCGAATTGTTCGTAGTCCAAATATCATGCTGTTATCTGGACAGCAATTTGTAAAATAAAACCTAGGCCTCTCTACACGTCTTAAAACTAGAAAAGCCCTCAGAGCTCAGACCAATTGCAAAAAAGTCCTGAATCCAGACCACGATCCGGATTAGCCCCAAAATGTTGTTCCTTATCCCATTTCTGATGTCTTAAAAATGTAATCAAAATATGCCCATAACTTCTTTTTCCCCATCTACAGCGGGAATAAATAAATCGAGTGAACCCTCTTCTCAGGACTCCAGAACCGTGAAGCCCACCGTTATGTACCGTACTACAGTAGGGTCGTATTGTTCTTATTCCAAATATTATACTGTTTTCTGGACAGAAATTTGTAAAAGAAAACCACATCTTAAAACTAGAAAAGCACTCAGAGCTCAAACCTCCGCCAAGGCCCGACCAA
This sequence comes from Nerophis lumbriciformis, assembly GCF_033978685.3. NCBI lineage: Eukaryota > Metazoa > Chordata > Actinopteri > Syngnathiformes > Syngnathidae > Nerophis > Nerophis lumbriciformis. The sequence continues at coordinate 36,009,074 of NC_084568.2, read as the reverse complement.
CCAATTGTAAAAAAGCACTAAATCCAGACCGCGATCCGGATTAGCCCAAAAATGTTGTTCCTTATCCCAGTTCTGATTGCCTAAAAGTTTCATCAAAATATGCTCATACCTTCTTTTTTTATCTGCAGCAGAAAGAAATAAACCGAGTGAGCCCTCTTGTCAGGACTCCAAAACCAAATTTCGAGGGTATGAAACCCAACGGTATGTACTGTACCAGAGTGGGGTCATATTGTTCGTATTCCAAATGTTATGCTGTAAAAGAAAACCTAGGCCTCTCTACACATCTTAAAACTGGAAAAGCACTCAGAGCTCAGACCTCCGCCAAGGCCCAACCAACCAATCGTAAAAAAGCCCTAAATTCAGACCACGATCCGGATTAGCCCAAAAATGTTTTTTTTTTGCATTTCTGATTTCCTAAAATTTTCATCAAAATATGCCCATAACTTATTTTGTCTACAGCAGAAATAAATACACCGCGTGAAACCTCTTGTCAAGACTCCAGAACCAAATTCAATGGTATGAAACCCACCATTATGTACCGTACTAGAGTGGGGTCGTATTGTTCCTATTCCAAATATTATGCTGTTTTAAGTTTGTAAAAAAAAAAGGAAACCTAGGCCTCTCTACGCGTCTTAAAACTGAAAAAAGCACTCAGAGCTCAGACCTCCGCCAAGGCCCGACCAACCAATCGTAAAACAGCCCTGAATCCAGACCGTGATCCGGATTAGCCCAAACATGTTTTTTTATCGCATTTCTGATTTCCGAAAAGTTTCATCAAAATATGCCCATAACTAATTCTTTATCTACAGCAGAAATAAACCGAGTGAACCCTCTTGTCAAGACTCCAGAACCAAATTCCTAAACCGGATTATAAGGCGTACCGCCGATGAATGGCGTATTTTAGATATTTTTTCATAGTAAGGAGTAATATTTTAAGTTTTTTCTAAATGTAAAAGACTTCCTTGTGGTCTACATAACATGTAATGGTGGTTCTTTGCTCATAATGTTGCATAGATGATGTTTTACACATCATCTTCAAGTCGCTTTCTGACAGTCTCTTCAGGATGCGCCGTTTTGTCTTATTTACGTGCCTCCACTTGGACAGCGTCTTCTCCCCGTCATCTTTGTTGTAGCGGTGTAGCGTGCAAGGACGGGATTGGAAGAAGTGTCAAAAGATGGAGCTAACTGTTTTAACCCTGTAAGACCCAAATATAGTAAAAAACCTAAAAATATATATATATATTTGACCTTTCAGATGTTGTTGTAGGAGGCATATGATGCAGAAATTGAAGAGTTAAAAAAAAATGTTTATGTATGTTTGTAATATTGCAACATTGGGCTTTGATGGGAGCAGAATTTCTGTATTTGTACTCACGTTGTCTGAACAACTAAAGGTTCATTTGCAGGCTTACTTATCCCCCCAACGGTATATACCATTAATAATAATCACACACTAGTTATATTTTTATGAAGTCATCTATTACAAATATAAAATATATGAAACAAGATAAAACTCTTAAACTCTTTTTTTCCCCCTCTTTTTTTTCCTTTCATGACATTGGTCATGAAGACTTTCATTGGTGGTGAAAGTCCTAAAAACAGTCCCTGTCGTCTGTAAAACAAAGGCGGACATCACAGTTTCTGCATTGTGTGTTGGTGTATCCTGTATTGCATCATCATCTCATCCACAGAGTTGTGCTCTTCTGCTACACCTGCAGGCATTTCTCGCTGAATGAATCAAGCCAGAGTCTGACTTTCCATAGTTTGTCTTTCTTTTCCGTCTCAGATACTGTCATGTTGTTTACAAAATGCAATGACGTCAACAGGGATTGGAATCTGTTGCGTGGCATCACATCAGCAACAGGTGGTGGACCAAGTGCTCAGGGTGGACAATAGTGTCTGCCTGGTAAGTCGCTTTGGACAAAAGTGTCCAAATGCCATCAATGTAAATGTAAATGACTCTAATTATCATACTAAAAGGAAAACATGTATACCCCCATGACATCCACACAGTCCGGAAAATTCCTTTCCCCAGAACTGAATTCTGAATTGAAGTTATGGAATTTTAGGTCAGGCTGATCAATTAACTACATTTTTTAGAGATAAAACGTTTAAATCAGTCAAATTTGACCAGAACACAACACAAGGGTAGAATGTATACTATCCATGTATAGAGAAAATACTTCAGGCAGTGATGTAGTGGAGGGAATACAACCTGTTTGAGCCCACTGCAACAAGCCAGCTATTTGACTACCACATTCACCCAGTGTTGTATAATTGCAACAATTATGTAACAAGCTCTAAATGACATTTGATGCATCTGTTCCACAAAACTACATATGTACATGCTCTAGACAAGGGGTGCTCATTACGTCGATCGCGAGCTACCGGTCGATCGGAGGGTGTGTCAGTCGATCACCAGCCAGCCATTAAAAAAATAGTCCTAAAAATGAGCGATCATAAATCTTCACTATGACGTCACTTTCGTCACTTGATTGACATTCACGGCACCCGAGGGTCTTCTGAGATGACGCTGGCTGCTGCCAGCTCATTAAAATTACCGACTGGAAGGCGAGAAACACTTTATTTGAACAGACTCTGGCGCCGTACCTGTCGTCAAAACTCCAAAGACCGACCGCACAGTTGCACAATAAAAGCGCTACTTCATCCTGCCTGCGCTACCAAAATAAGAGTCTCAGAAAGCTTGCATGCACAAGCTAGCAAGCTACGGAGTTTGCCGACAATGTATTTCTTGTAAAGTGTATACAAAGGAGTACGGAAGCTGGATAAATAAAATGCCAAAAACCAACCACTTTCATGTGGTATTGGACAGAAAGGAGGACTTTTTTTCTCCTCCATTCGAAAATGCGGACCTTATCAGCACTACTGTCTGATTCCAATCAATGCAAGTCATCACAATCAGGTAATACACCAACTTATATTCTTGTCTTCATGAAAGAAAGGAATCTATATGTGTTAAACATGCTTGTATTATCTCTAAACACTTTCAACTTATTAACAATATTAACTATATGTGTTAAACATGCTTGTATTATCTTTAAACACCTTTAACTTATTACCAATATCAACTATACGTGTTAAACATGCTTGTATTATCTTTAAACACCTTTAACTTGTTAACAATATTAACTATGTGTTAAACATTCTTGTATTATCATTAAACACCTTTAATTTATTAACAATATTTACTATACGTGTTAAACATGTTTGCATTATCTTTAAACACCTTTAACTTAACAATATTAACTATATGTGTTAAACATGCTTGTATTATCATTAATCACCTTTAACTTGTTAACAATATTAACTATATGTATTAAACAAACTTGTATTTTCATTAAACACCTTTAATTTATTAACAATATTAACTATATGTGTTAAACATGCTTGCATTATCATTAAACACCTTTAACTTGTTAACAAAAACATATGTTTCATAAATAAGTAAATATAAATTATATATATGAATGAGGTAGATCCCCACGACTTGATCAATTGAAAAGTAGCTCGCCTGCAGAAAAAGTGTGAGCACCCCTGCTCTAGACATTGTGATAACAACAAAAAAATATATAAAATACATTTTACTTACTTGAATCTGATGAATCCGGTCCAATGAAACAAATAGATGCTGGTCTAAGGAAACCTTGAGAGGTTGTGTGAGTTCATGGCCAGAAGGCGTGACTTATAAACAAATGTACGATCCAATAGCCTTGTGAAACTGAACAATAGAACCCAATGACTATGTAAATGTGGTAAAAAAATATATAACAAATTGTTTTTTAGGATGGTTAAAGGTAACGTTGTAATTTTACAACGAGGGGTCTTATAGGGTTAATGACATTCAGACTTTACTTCAATCAATAACGGAGCAGCATCTCCTCATCCGGAAACAACAACAACAACAACAACAACAATGTTGTGTCCCGTGCAAAAACGTCCAACCGGAACTCTCTAAGAACTAAAGTTCCTTGGGTGAATAATGTAAACTCACTACACCGGTATGTTTTAGTGCTTTCATAGCGAGTTTACTGACAGATATAAGTAAGAACTTTATACTACTTTATATTAGAAATGGCAACAGTGGAGGATGAATGTCACATAACAAGAAGATAGAGAAAAGTAAGTCGGCACGGACTACAAAGGCGGACGCGCGCACATTTTCAGGATTTATGCAAATCCCAAATACAGATCAGCAGGTACCAAAAGGTAAGAAAAGTTGCTTTTGCATAATATTGCAAAAAAAACGCCAGATAATGTCTTACCTTATACACACACCATAATAATACTCCTATGTTGAAGCACAGTACAATCCATCAAGCGGTGTGGCTTCATAGCTTACCAAAGTCCTACTAAAACATTTTGATAGATTTTTGAGTGCCGTGTGTAATGTTCTATATTTTCAATGGAACATATAACATGTTGGTGTTGTTTACTTGAGTCATATTGCAGTCTACACATATCTCTTATGTGTGACTGCCAGCTACTGGTCACACTTATCATTACAATAAAATAGCTTTGAGGTCGGTAAGCACAACCAGTATTAATACGTACATTAGGCGCACCGGGTTATAAGGCGCACTGTTGAGTTTTAAGTTAAAAAAAAAAAAAAAAGGATTTTAAGTGCGCCTTATAGTCCGGAAAATATGGTACACTAAATTCCTGCATCAATTCGCCCTGGAACAATTGTTATTAATAATGTTACCAACTGAAGGACTCCCGATAGTTGACTAAAGTCTACGTTTGAGTCAGACTCTGAAATTAATTCTGAAAAACTCCTCTTTGGCAGCGGCGCTAAGAAGAAAAGACACATTTTGGGTGTCACACTCACTCATCCAAATGGCTGTGGATTAAGTGGTTGTTATCTGTGCCACCTGCTGGGTCTACTGTAAACAAGCCCGTGTGTGTGTGTGTGTGTGTGTGTGTGTGTGTGTGTGTGTGTTTGTGAGAGAGAGATGGCATTGATCTGGCGCCATGTTCAGCTGGGGGGCTGATACAAAGCCAACAGGGGGGGAGAGCCCACACTACATTAAGCCAGTTCATTACCCTCCTTGGTCACTTCATTAGGTACACACACGCACGACCAATACGCGCCTGACAAAGATAATCGCTTTTTCATGGCGGTCATTGAACGCATCTTTTAGTGTGCTGCCTCATACTGATGCTGGCATTGTGTCTGGAGGGACATAATATTAGGGACCACTCTCAGCATGTACAGTAGCAGGTGACTCACCTGCTACTGTACATGCAGTGTGTACTACTTGTATGTACACCTGCTACTGTACAGTACATCTATAAATATATGTACTACTTATATGCATGGCTGCTACTGTACATGCAGTGTGTACTACTTGTATGTACACCTGCTACTGTACAGTACATCTATAAATATATGTACTACTTATATGCATGGCTGCTACTGTACATGCAGTGTGTACTACTTGTATGTACACCTGCTACTGTACTGTACATACATAAATATATGTACTACTTATATATACACCTGCTACTATACATGCAGTGTGTACTACTTGTATGTACACCTGCTACTGTACAGTACATCTATAAATATATGTACTACTTGTATGTACACCTGCTACTGTGCATGCAGTGTGTACTACTTGTATGTACACCTGCTACTGTACTGTACATACATAAATATATGTACTACTTGTATGCACACCTGCTACTGTACATATATTTATGTATGGACTGTATAGTAGCAGGTGTGCATACAAGTAGTACATATATTTATGTACGTACTGTATAGCAGCAGGTGTGCATACAAGTAGTACATATATTTATGTATGTACTGTATAGTAGCAGGTGTGCATACAAGGAGGGCTACTGTACAGTACATACATAAATATATGTACTACTTGTATGCACACCTGCTACTATACAGTACATACATAAATATATGTACTACTTGTATGCACACCTGCTACTATACAGTACATACATAAATATATATACTACTTGTATGCACACCCTCTACTATACAGTACATACATAAATATATATATACTACTTGTATGCACACCTGCTACTGTGCAGTACATACATAAATATGTACACACACCCAAGGGAAAAGCATACCTTCTACCGGTACTTCTCTCCTCCCCACAGGTCTGCAGTATGTTTCCATATTGCCTGCCATCCTTCCCTCCATGCACAAAGTTCCGTGACGTGGCTCTGGGATCATGTTTAATTCACGCAGCGTTCCTACCAGACGTAACACTCCACCATCGGGAAAGGACGACCATGTTTCAATGCAGCTGAATTGTACGCCAATGCAGCGTTAAAATACAGCCTGTTTGTCAGTGATGGGGTAATGATGCCTTGGTGAGTGCATGGCACACTCACTACCTGTATTGACACCAAAGGTGGGAATCTTTGGCGACCTTACAATTTGATTCAGAATTGATTTTAGATTCAACATGATTATTTGCTATATAAATGGTCAAAGCAGGTTAAAAAAGCCATACATACGGCAGATTGCGGATGAAAGTGACACATGTCGATACAGCTAGTGAGCGTGCCATACACTCACTACATGACAATTACACCATATACCAGCTCCACATGAATTGTGCTCATGAAGGATTTCAAAATCGTCGTAATATTATTCAGGACCCAGGACCATTCCATGTGTTCCGTGAGGCGTCTATGCTTCAGTGTCCTTTCAGCCGTCACTGCTTTTTGCCCCCCCCCCCACCCCCCCACCCCCCCCCCCCCCACACACACACACACTCAAATCGCAAGTGTCATCATCCATATTGTTTAACACTTGACTGTCTTCCAAGTGACAGAATGAGACTGATCACACCAGTACATGCCAAAGTTGAAAATATAGATTGATTGGAGGCTATATATATATATAAATGATAAATGGGTTATACTTGTATAGCGCTTTTCTACCTTCAAGGTACTCAAAGTGCTTTGACAGTATTACCACATTCACCCATTCACACACACATTCACACACTGATGGCGGGAGCTGCCATGCAAGGCGCTAACCAGCAGCCATCAGGAGCAAGGGGTGAAGTGTCTTGCCCAAGGACACAACGGACGTGACTAGGATGGTAGAAGGTGGGGATTGAACCCCAGTAACCAGCAACACTCCGATTGCTGGCACGGCCACTCTACCAACTTCGCCACGCCGTATATATATATATATATATATATATATATATATATATATATATACTGAAATATGTATGTACAGTATGTATGTATATATGCATATGTATGTACATATGTATATGCATGTATACATGCATGTGTATATGCGTGTATGTATGCTTGTATATGTGTGTATATATGCATATGTATGTATGCATATGTGTGCGTATAACTGTATGTACGTATATATGCATATATATGTGTGTATGTATATATGCATATATATATATGCGTATATATGCATGTAAATATGCGTATATATGCATGTAAATATGCATATGTGTGCGTGTAACTGTATGTACGTATATATGCATGTAAATATGCATATGTATGTATGCATATGTGTGCGTATAACTGTATGTACGTATATATGCATATATATGTGTGTATGTATATATGCATATATATATATGCGTATATATGCATGTAAATATGCGTATATATGCATGTAAATATGCATATGTGTGCGTGTAACTGTATGTACGTATATATGCATGTAAATATGCATATGTATGTATGCATATGTGTGCGTATAACTGTATGTACGTATATATGCATGTAAATATGTATGTATGCATATGTGTGCGTATAACTGTATGTACGCATATATGCATATATATGTGTGTATGTATATATACATGTATATATGCGTATATATGCATGTAAATATGCGTATATATGCATGTAAATATGCGTATATATGTGTATAAATGCATATATACATGTGCGTATATATTTGTATTGTATTTATATATGCGTATGTATATATGTATATACATATATATGTATATATATATATATATATATGTTTATATATATATATATATATATATATATATATATATATATATGCGTATATACGTGTATATATATGCGTATGTATGTGTATATATATGCGTATGTATGTGTATATATATGCGTATGTACACGTGTATATATATGCGTATGTACACGTGTATATATACACGCATATATATGCATATATACGTACATAGTTATATGCACATATATACAAGCATACATACATGCATATACACATGCATGTATACATGCATAAACATATGTACATACATACATATATGTATGTTTATATGTGTTTATATGTGTATATATTTATGTACATGTATGTATGTATATTTATATACTGTATATGTGTATATTTATATACTGTATATGTGTATATATATGTATATGTTTCAGTGTATATATATATGCATATATATATGTGTGTGTGTGTGTGTGTGTGTGTGTGTGTGTGTGTGTGTGTGTGTGTGTGTGTGTGTGTGTGTGTGTGTGTGTGTAAATGTGAATTATATTTATATAGCGCTTTCCTCTAGTGACTAAGCGCTTTACATAGTGAAACCCAATATCTGTTACATTTAAACCAGTGTGATATGTATACATGTATCTGTACATATATTTCAGTGTATATGTGCGTGTGTGTGTGTGTGTATGTATATATGTATATATATATATATATTTATTGAGAAATATTGCGACATCATGCACGAGCTTGATGTCCTTGACAATTTAGATCAGCCAGTATGAAAGATAGCTTTGCTTCGCCCTTGGCTTCTTTCTGACCCTCATGCCCAAAGAAAAAAAAAGAGTCTTGTTCAAAGAGACGCTGGTGGTGACCCAATATTTCTCTTGCATGAATGTCATCATTTATTGAAACGAAATTCACGGCTGGGTGAGTGAGGGGATTATTATTATTTATTTATATTTGCAGTGGTTGGCTCATTTCTGTGGTAAGTAAGGTGTGTTTTGTTACCAACAACCCAGTCTGCATGCAGCAAAGGTCACCGCTTGACACTGGAACAGACTAATTATATCTGCATTATTTCATATTGGACAAAAATAACAACACTCAGCTGAAGTCTCACTTCGTCTTTATTTTCCGAAACATACTGCTATTTTACCTCCTGAGACCCCCAAACATGATATACATATTGAATTATTAATTATTGAATGTATTTACTATTTTATACGCAGTTTGTGCAGTAATAACATTGGTATCTTTCTCCTAAATGTTGTTTTTAGGTAAGTATTTAGGGAGGTATACCAGTCATATTGGGAATAGATCGGGGGTGTCTAAAGTGTGGCTCAGGGGCCATCATGTGGCCAAGTTTTGTTGGCTCGCAGCCTATTGTCAAGATAAAATCCAACAAAAAACTAAGAAGTGAAAAAACTACTCCCGTTTTGATACTTGACCTGTTCCGATGAGATAAAGTGTGGGCTGTGGAGCATGTTGTGGTGTGGAATGTGACATAAAAGACTCGAGTGGCCCAGTCCTCCTCATCACTGACAAGTCCATGGATGTTGAATCCAAAATGATTGATTCCAAAATGTCAAATAACAAGCCTGCTAAGTGGCGCTGAGACTAAAACATTACCCTGGAACGACCTCTCGCCATTTCTGCGTCTGACTACTATTATTATGTTCATGAATGTGACGCCATCTCATTTACAATAATTAGGTACGCTCCAAACAATAAACTGCGCCGTCATCTTCTGGGTCATGGAATCCCCTCAAAATGATTTCAATGAGAGGCTGATACTCACTTTCTCTTTTTGGGCTTCTGTGGGCTCACTTTACTGCAGCTTGGATCCAAGGCGGCCATAATAATCCAGCTGTGTGTGTGTGTGTGTGTGTGTGTGTGTTCTTGTATTTCTACGCTTCTTGGGACATAAACAAGGAAAAGTAGCTTCCATATGAGGAGGTGTGAACAAATTAGGACATAAATCATGGTCCCAATACAGAAAACCATTTCATCCAATAAATGGTGAAATCTATCAAAATGAGGGTGGTCCCGAAAAGGAGGGATTTTTCACATTGACCGGTTTTAAAAGTGCTCCCCGTCTAGTCAACATATGAAATAACAAGTGTATGTCCAAATTTAAAATGCTCCCCCTCTGGCCAACATATGTATTAAGTGTGTGTAAGAAATTGAAATGCGCCCCCTTTGGCCAAAATGTATTAAAATAAATAAATAAATATGAATATAGAGACATACTGTAATAACTTCAATTAAATAATGATTAAAAACAATTACAAACAAACCCCCCCCCCCCCCCCCCCCCCCCCCAAAAAAAAAAAAAAAAAAAAAAAAAGTAAAAGTTTACTTTTTTTATATGTGCATAGTATGTGTATATTATTAATGTTGTAAATACAAATATTTATATATCTATAAAGGGTGGTCCTTAAGAGGTAGGCATTTTTTGGAGTTATCAAGAAGGTAACTAATACAATAGTGTGTGTGTGTGTGTGTGTGTGTGTGTTCTTGTATTTCTACCCTTCTTGAGACATCAACAAGGAAACGTAGCTTCCATATGAGGAGGTGTGAACAAGTGATGACATAAATCATGGTCCCAATAACATTGCATCTAATAGACAATGTCTCATTTGCACCCCTGCTGGTGACATCTATCAAAATGAGGGTGGTCCCAAAAAGGAGGGATTTTTCACATTGACTGTGTGTCAGTTTTACAAATGCTCCCCCTCTGGTCAACATATGTAATAACAAGTGTGTGGAAAAATTTGAAGTGCTCCCCCTCTGGCCAACATATGAAATAACAAGTGCGTGTAAGAAATTGAAATGCACCCCCGTTAGCCAAAATTAATAAGAAAATAAAATATATTTATATAGAGACATACTGTTATAACTTGAAGTTAATAATGAAGATTAAAAACCAATTACAAACAAAAAATAAATAAAAATTAACTAAAAGCTTTTTTATATTTACATAGTATGTATATATTATTAATGTTGTAAGTACACTTCTTTATATATCTACAAAGTCTGGTCCTAAAGAGGTAGGCATTTGTCTCAGGTCTCAAGAAGGTCACAAATACAAGAGTGAGTGAGTGAGTGAGTGAGTGAGTGAGTGAGTGAGTGAGTGAGTGAGTGAGTGTGTGTGTGTGTGTGTGTGTGTGTGTGTGTGTGTGTGTGTGTGTGTGTGTGTGTGTGTGTGTGTGTGTTTTCCACAATGGCAAACTTTACAAGCAGATCTTCTCCTGCACTGCGGACTCAGCAAAGGCAGTGTGGCGCGCCAAGGCATAGGCCCCGCCCACCCCTTTACCGCTCCACCGCACGCGCTGTTTACCACACCAACACGCCCTCTGATCACATGGCGTGGCCGACCTTACGATAATCACCCTTTTCGGCGGCGGCCCCCGGTGCGGCGGTGAGGCCAACGAATCGGGAATATTAAGTCGCGGCTCGACAGCGAAGGCGGCCTCGTGATTCATACACCCCTCCCGCCACCCCCACCCCCCGCTCCACCACGTCAAAACAATTGAAAAGTCAATTCCAATTGGACCCCGATAATTAGAAGTGACCTGAATAGCAGCACTGAATATGGAATGAGAAGAAAAGAAGGCTGAGGTGAAGACAAGGACGACATGGCCTACACTGACTAGCTTGGTTATTATATATGTGTTATTATCATATTATTGAAATATATCACTTATATGTGTTATTATTATATTATTGAAATATATCACTTATGTGTTATTATTATATTATTGAAATATATCACTTATATGTGTTATTATTATATTATTGAAATATATCACTTATATATGTGTTATTATCATATTATTGAAATATATCAATTATATATGTTATTATTTTATTATTGAAATATATCACTTATATATGTTATTTTATTATTGAAATATATCACTTATATATGTGTTATTATCATATTATTGAAATATGTCACTTACTGTATATTCTTATTTTATTATTGAAATATATCACTTATATATGTGTTATTTTATCATTGAAAATATCACACATATATGTGTTATTTTATTATTGAAATATATCACTTATATATGTGTTATTATATTATTGAAATATATCACATATATGTTATTATTTTATTATTGAAATATATCACTTATATAGGTGTTATATTACAAACCCCGTTTCCATATGAGTTGGGAAATTGTGTTAGATGTAAATATAAACGGAATACAATGATTTGCAAATCATTTTCAACCCATATTCAGTTGAATGCACTACAAAGACAACATATTTGATGTTCAAACTCATAAACTTTTTTTTTTTTTTTGCAAATAATAATTAACTTAGAATTTCATGGCTGCAACATGTGCCAAAATAGTTGGGAAAGGGCATGTTCACCACTGTGTTACATGGCCTTTCCTTTTAACAACACTCAATAAACGTTTGGGAACTGAGGAGACACATTTTTGAAGTTTCTCAGGTGGAATTCTTTCCCATTCTTGCTTGATGTACAGCTTAAGTTGTTCAACAGTCCGGGGGTCTCCGTTGTGCTATTTTAGGCTTCATAATGCGCCACACATTTTCAATGGGAGACAGGTCTGAAATACAGGCAGGCCAGTCTAGTACCCGCACTCTTTTACTATGAAGCCACGTTGATGTAACACGTGGCTTGGCATTGTTTTGCTGAAATAAGCAGGGGCGTCCATGGTAACGTTGCTTGGATGGCAACATATGTTGCTCCAAAACCTGTATGTACCTTTCAGCATTAATGGCACCTTCACAGATGTGTAAGTTACCCATGTCTTGGGCACTAATACACCCCCATACCATCACACATGCTGGCTTTTACACTTTGCGCTTATAACAATCCGGATGGTTCTTTTCCTCTTTGGTCCGGAGGACACGACGTCCACAGTTTCCAAAAACAATTTGAAATGTGGACTCGTCAGACCACAGAACACTTTTCCACTTTGTATCAGTCCATCTTAGATGAGCTCAGGCCCAGCGAAGCCGACGGCATTTCTGGGTGTTGTTGATAAACGGTTTTCGCCTTGCATAGCAGAGTTTTAATTTGCACTTACAGATGTAACGACCAACTGTAGTTACTGACAGTGGGTTTCTGAAGTGTTCCTGAGCCCATGTGGTGATATCCTTTACACACTGATGTCGCTTGTTGATGCAGTACAGCCTGAGGGATTGAAGGTCACGGGCTTAGCTGCTTACGTGCAGTGATTTCTCCAGATTCTCTGAACCCTTTGATGATATTACGGAGCGTAGATGGTGAAATCCCTAAATTCCTTGCAATAGCTGGTTGAGAAAGGTTTTTCTTAAACTGTTCAACAATTTGCTCACGCATTTGTTGACAAAGTGGTGACCCTCGCCCCATCCTTGTTTGTGAATGACTGAGCATTTCATGGAATCTACTTTTATACCCAATCATGGCACCCACCTGTTCCCAATTTGCCTGTTCACCTGTGGGATGTTCCAAATAAGTGTTTGATGAGCATTCCTCAACTTTATCAGTATTTATTGCCACCTTTCCCAACTTCTTTGTCACGTGTTGCTGGCATCAAATTCTAAAGTTAATGATTATTTGCAAAAAAAAAATGTTTATCAGTTTGAACATCAAATATGTTGTCTTTGTAGCATATTCAACTGAATGTGGGTTGAAAATGATTTGCAAATCATTGTATTCTGTTTATATTAACATCTAACACAATTTCCCAACTCATATGGAAACGGGGTTTGTATATTATTGAATTATATCACAATAATGTGACATTTTTCTTGGTGTTTTCTAATTATTTATATCACTGCTCATAATCTGTCTCTTAGCCAGTTTAAGTGTAGATTAGCAGCTAGCAGCATTAGCATGTTGACGTGTAAATTAGCAGCTATCGCAGCATTAGCAAATCGACCTGTTGATTAGCAGATTTCGCAGCATTAGCATGTCACCGTGTAGATTTGCAGATGGCAGTATTAGCATGTTGACGTGTAGATTAGCAACTAGCAGCATTAGCATGTTGATGTGTAGATTAGCAACTAGCAGCATTGGCATGTTGATGTATAGATCAGCAACTAGCAGCATTAGCATGTTGACGTGTAGATTAGCAACTAGCAGCATTAGCTTGTTGACGTGTAGATTAGCAACTAGCAGCATTAGCATGTTGACGTGTAGATTAGCAACTAGCAGCATTAGCATGTTTTATGTGTAGATTAGCAGCTAGCAGCAATAGCATGTTGACGTGTAGATTAGCAGCTAGCAGCATTAGCATGTTGACGTGTAGATTAGCAGCTAGCAGCATTAGCATGTTGACGTGTAGATTAGCAACTAGCAGCAATAGCATGTTGACGTGTAGATTAGCAGCTAGCAGCAATAGCGTGCTACATGTGGCTAGCATGCTAACTCTATTATTGTCATTCAACAACTCTGCTCTCCTGTTAGTGTAATTATGTATATTTGTCAAAACACCTGTTGTGTATCGAAGTGGTTGAACACAAACATAATGTTCCCAGCTTTATGATAGTCACACTACACTTTATGATAGTCACACTACACTTTATGATCGTCACACTACACTTTATGATAGTCACACTACACTTTATGATCGTCACACTACACTTTGATAGTCACACTACACTATGTGATAGCCACATTACACTTTATGAGTGTGACACTACACTTTATGAGAGCGACATTACACTTTATGAGAGTGACATTACACTTTATGAGAGTGACACTGCTCTTTATGGGAGGTACACTGTATTTTATGAGAGTGACACTGCACTTTATAAGAGTGACCGTGCACTTTATGAGAGTGACACTGCACTTAAGATTGTGACACTATTCTTTATGATAGTGATATCAGTGACACTGCACTTTATTATAGTGACACTACACTTTATGAGAGTGACATTACACTTTATTATGGTGACACTACACTTTATGAGAGTGACATTACACTTTATTATGGTTACACTACAGGAGGACACTATACAGTGACACTACATTTTCTGAGTGACATTACACCTAATGATAGTGACACTACACTTTATGATAGTGACACTACACTTCATGATAGTGGCACTACACTTCATGATAGTGGCACTACACTTTATAATAATGACAATACACTTTACTGACACTACACTTTATGATAGTGGCACTACACTTTATGAGAGTGACACTACACCTTAGTGACACTACACTTCCTGATAGTGGCACTACACCTTATGAGTGACACTACACTTTATGAGAGTGACACTACACTTCATGATAGTGGAACTACATTTTACGAGAGTGACACTACACTTTAGTGAAACTACACTTTACGAGAGTGACATTACACTTTAGTGACACTACACTTTATGAGAGTGGCACTACACCTAATGATAGTGACACTACACATAATGATAGTGGCACTACACTTTATGATAGTGGCACTACACTTCAAGATAGTGGCAGTACACTTTATGATAGTGGCAATACACTTTATGATAGTGGCACTATACTTTATGATAGTGGCACTACACTTTAGTGACACTACATTTTATGATAGTGGCACTACACTTTAGTGACACTACACTTCATGATAGTGGCAATACACTTTATAATAATGACACTACACTTTATGATAGTGGCACTACACTTTATGAGCGTGACACTACACTTTAGTGACACTACACTTCCTGATAGTGGCACTACACCTTATGAGTGACACTACACTTTATGAGAGTGACACTACACTTCATGATAGTGGAACTACATTTTACGAGAGTGACACTACACTTTAGTGAAACTACACTTTACGAGAGCGACATTACACTTTAGTGACACTACACTTTATGAGAGTGGCACTACACCTCATGATAGTGACACTACACGTAATGATAGTGGCACTACACTTTATGATAGTGGCAATACACTTTATGATAGTGGCACTATACTTTATGATAGTGGCACTACACTTTAGTTACACTACATTTTATGATAGTGGCACTACACTTTAGTGACACTACACTTCATGATAGTGGCAATACACTTTAGTGACACTACACTTTATGATAGTGGCAATACACTTCATGAAAGTGGCACTACACTTTATGATAGTGGCACTGCACTTTATGATAGTGGCACTACACTTTATGAGAGTGACACTACACTTTAGTGACACTACACTTCCTGATAGTGGCACTACACCTTATGAGTGACACTACACTTTATGAGAGTGACACTACACTTCATGATAGTGGAACTACATTTTACGAGAGTGACATTACACTTTAGTGACACTGCACTTTATGAGAGTGGCACTACACCTAATGATAGTGACATTACACGTAATGATAGTGGCACTACACTTTATGATAGTGGCACTACACTTCATGATAGTGGCAATACACTTTATGATAGTGGCAATACACTTTATGATAGTGGCACTACACTTTAGTGACACTACACTTCATGATAGTGGCAATACACTTTGATAGTGGCAGTACACTTTAGTGACACTACACTTTATGATAGTGGCACTACACTTTAGTGACACTACACTTCATGATAGTGGCAATACACTTTGATAGTGGCAGTACACTTTAGTGACACTACACGTTATGATAGTGGCAATACACTTCATGAAAGTGGCATTACACTTTATGATAGTGGCAATACACTTTATGATAGTGGCACTGCACTTTATGATAGTGGCACTACACTTTATGACAGTGGCACTACACTTTAGTGACAATACACTTTATGATAGTGGCACTACACTTTAGTGGGACTACACTTTATGATAGTGGCAATACACTTTAGTGACACTACACTTTATGATAGTGGCACTACACTTTAGTGACACTACACTTTATGCTAGTGGCACTACACTTTAGTGACACTACATTTTATGATAGTGGCACTACACTTTGATAGTGGCACTACACTTTAGTGACACTACACTTTATGAGAGTGACTCATCAGTAACTTGTGCTCCTATTTAGGTCACATGACCACCATGGAGTGCAACCACACTAAGTGTTGATCTCATTCTCTACTCAAACACAATTGAAAACATGTTTGTTTATGTCATTGTGTCTGTTCCAGTGTCAAACTGTTTATGTCATTGTGTCTGTTCCAGTGTCAAACTGTTTATGTCATTGTGTCTGTTCCAGTGTCAAACTGTTTATGTCATTGTGACTGTTCCAGTGTCAAACTGTTTATGTCATTGTGTCTGTTCCAGTGTCAAACTGTTTATGTCATTGTGTCTGTTCCAGTGTCAAACTGTTTATGTCATTGTGTCTGTTCCAGTGTCAAACTGTTTATGTCATTGTGACTGTTCCAGTGTCAAACTGTTTATGTCATTGTGACTGTTCCAGTGTCAAACTGTTTGTCATTGTGTCTGTTCCAGTGTCAAACTGTTTATGTCATTGTGACTGTTCCAGTGTCAAACTGTTTATGTCATTGTGACTGTTCCAGTGTCAAACTGTTTATGTCATTGTGTCTGTTCCAGTGTCAAACTGTTTATGTCATTGTGACTGTTCCAGTGTCAAACTGTTTATGTCATTGTGACTGTTCCAGTGTCAAACTGTTTATGTCATTGTGACTGTTCCAGTGTCAAACTGTTTATGTCATTGTGTCTGTTCCAGTGTCAAACTGTTTATGTCATTGTGTCTGTTCCAGTGTCAAACTGTTTATGTCATTGTGTCTGTTCCAGTGTCAAACTGTTTATGTCATAGTGTCTGTTCCAGTGTCAAACTGTCTATGTCATTGTGTCTGTTCCAGTGTCAAACTGTTTATGTCATTGTGTCTGTTCCAGTGTCAAACTGTTTATGTCATTGTGTCTGTTCCAGTGTCAAACTGTGGCCATCACACAACAGGTGTTGACATTTACCAGTCATACAAGTATCAAGTGAACACAACTCTTAAGTCAAATAGAAAATAAATACAGAAGTTGTGCAGTAAAAATGGAAGGTATGGTCACTAGTATGTCATGTACACACTATGTGTATTCTTCATATTGTACTGCTGTGTTGCAGTAAATGCCTCTTCTATGGTTATCGTCACCAGTCGGGCAGTATTTTCCCCTAACATGTCAGTTCATGGCTAGTGTGAAGCATATGAAGGAGATGGTCAGACCAGGCGCTCGGTGTAGCGCTGTGCACTGCAGCTGTCAGTGTGCGGGTTTGATTCCAGATCCCGTGTCAAGTCCAGAAAACTAGGGACAGTTGCCACATGTCGGCGAAAACACGCCGTCCCAGCGTCAGATTGTGCGGGTGTACCCAATGTAGCGGCTCGCGAGTGTAGCCCCGCCCCCTTATATCATCTCCCCTTTGCTCGTCCTTTATTGTCACCTGACCCTCAACCACCGCCGTCCTTCTTGGTGACTCGCCCTTCTCTCTCA
This sequence comes from Nerophis lumbriciformis, assembly GCF_033978685.3. NCBI lineage: Eukaryota > Metazoa > Chordata > Actinopteri > Syngnathiformes > Syngnathidae > Nerophis > Nerophis lumbriciformis. Next base: position 35,990,720 of record NC_084568.2, on the reverse strand, counting down.
GGTGACCTCGTCCTCATTTCTCCCAGCTCTCCATCACAGCGCTGACCTTTGACCTCGCCACGCCAACATCCACGCCCCCCCAAACCCCCTGCCATTTTTCCTGCCTTCCTTATCGCAACCCTCACCTTTTTTTGTCCATCTCAGCTGTAAAGTGACTGCGGAGCGATGGACTGCACTGAGGTACGCGAAGGGGAGTGTGTGTGTGTGTGTGTGTGTGTGTGTGTGTGTGTGTGTGTGTGTGTGTGTGTGTGTGTGTGTGTGTGTGTGTGTGCGCGCAGGGGCGGGGGGTGGGTAAGAGGCGAGCTGTGAGAAGCTACAAAATGTCAAGAGTGAGTGACGGCGGAAATCAATAAAGTGGAGGGGGGTCGGTTTGATTTTTGCAGCCTCGGCGCACGTTCATCAAACACCCGCGCCATGCACGAGTGCTGCCCGGATTAAAAATGGCCGTGGTGGGCGCAGCCGGAGAAGCGACATGATAAAACACACGTCCAAATTCCTGCCGAATTCCTGCTGGATCAGTGCCAGCAATGGCCGGTTTTATTTGATGTCGTTGAACCGCAGCTCTCCGGTGTCAGCGGCACTCGTGCAGACACTGCTGCTATCTTTCTACTCGCTACCAGGAGGCAAGATACACCTCTCCTTCATGTAGCTACAAAATAGGGTTGTCCCCATACCAATATTTTAGTACCGGTACCAAAATGTATTTTGATACTTTTCTAAATAAAGGGGACCACAAAAAATGTCATTATTGGCTTTATTTGAACAAAAAATGTTAGTGTACATGAAACATGTTTATTATTGTCATTTAGTCCTTAAATAAAATAGTGAACATACTAGACAACTTGTCTTTTAGTAGTAAGTAAACAAAAAAAGACTCCTAATTTGTCTATGCAGTAACATATTGTGTCATTTATACACCTATTATTTTGTACACATTATGAGGGACAAACTGTAAAAATGTATTATTAATCTACTTGTTCATTTACTGTTAATATCTGCTTATTTTCTGTTTTAACATGTTCTATCTACACTTCTGTTAAAATGTAATAATCACTTATTCTTCTCTTCTTTCATACTTTACATTCGTTTTGGATGATACCACACATTTAGGTATCGTTCCGATACCAAGTAGTTACAGGATCATACATTGGTCATATTCAAAGTCCTCATGCGTCCAGGGACGTATTTCCTGACCTTATAAACATAATGATTTTTTTTTTTTAAGGAAAATTATTTTGTGATGCTAAAAATCATAGTAGTGTCGACTAGATACGCTCTTGTACTTGGTATCGTTACAATGGATGTCAGGTGTAGATCCATCCATGGCATTTTTTTTTACATTGTGACGCCGGTTAGCTATTGTATCCTCCTACGGTGTGTAGTGAAGCATGTTTAGCTAGTCCTTGTCCTCCAGTGATAATACTACTTGTAAGAAACTTACTGTATTTGTCGCCATGGAGGCCAGGATTAGTGAGTCTTAAAGCAGATCTTCCTGAGGATGTTTCAGTGTTATAACTTCACCTTTATCTTTACTTTTTACGCCAAAATGCACCCATTCTCCCTTTTCTGTCTACACACTGTGTCTGCTTGTAAGTACTTTGCGCTGCCGAACATGCTCCTCTGCTGGTAAAACCAGCAATGTCGTGCCTGTAAATAAAAAAATGGGGAAGCGGTACTTTTCAAACAGAGTATAGTACCGTTTTTAATTCATTAGTATTGCCATACTATACTAGTACCAGTATACCGTACAACCAAACTACAAAGTCCATCAATAATATATGTACAGTCATGCTAACTAAAAAAATACAGGTTTTTTGTCGGCTGCGTCTTGACACGACGCAATGTTGACAAAACAATCCCAGATCTTGCAAGTCCTCATTGAGGGCTCTGGTACGACATGTGACTCAATATGGTTTGATACCGGTCAACTTTGAGCTATGTAAGATGTCAGTTTGCAAGTGTGAGAGAATGAAGAGCAAACATCCATCCATCCATCCATCCATCCATCCATCCATTTTCTACCACTTGTCCCTTTCGGGGTCGCTGGAGCCTATCTCATCTGCATTGGGGCGGTAAGCGGGGTACACCCTGGACATTCCCGTAATAACCGGAACCTCCTTGTCACAGTATTTGGCCAGCAATCAGACAATCGTTATTTACTATTTGTGGTAACTCGACGCATTCGCCGACGCATTACTCAAAATCGGCCCCGTCGCCGCACGCATATCCTCGCTGCACTCGATACAGAAATGATGCTGGGGAACATTTTGACATGAAATATAAATGTGTTTATGTGCATAACATATTGAACATGAGCACATGCTCTACATACAGTATAAGTAACGTCTTACCTAAAACAGCAGGGGGTCTTCCACCATGGTCCGTGACGGTGACTTCTGTTTTATTTGATCAGTCATTTTACTGCCTTGTTTGGAAACATTTATGGTATGTAAAGTTAAAAGTTAAAGTAGCAATGATTGTCACACACACACACACACACACTAGGTGCGGTGAGATTAACCTCCGCATTTGACCAATCACCCTTGATCACCACATGGGAGGTGAGGGGAGCAGTGAGCAGCAGTGGTGGCTGCGCCCGGGAATCATTTTTGGTGATTTAACCCCCAATTCCAACACTTGATGCTGAGTGCCAAGCAGCGATGTAATGGTTCCCATTTTTATAGTCTTTGGTATGAACAAAACATTTATTGTGCAAATAACCAATTTCACAACATACATATCTGAGACTTATAGTCCGATGCAGCCACTCTATGAAAAATGTAAATATTTGATTACAATTAATCACATTTTGTTTATAGTTCACTCAAAATTATTAATTAATCACGATTAATCGCAGAGACATATCCTTTTTTTTTAATCAATAATAAAATACCATGACTGAACAATATGTTTGCTTTATTAAATGAACTTTATAAACTGCACTACAGTGTGTTGGATCAATGTTAGTGTATTTAAAAAGATTTAAATCTGTGAAAAAACAGAAGACATTTTTTTTTTACGACCTCTGCGATCCCGCTCGGGGTCACGGACCCCGGTTGAAGACCCCCTGCTGTTTTAGGTAAGACGTTACTTATACTGTACGTAGAACATGTGTTCATGTTCAATATGTTATACACATAAACACAAAAAAATAAAAAATTAAATAGTATTTTTTATTTCTCCTTTTTTTTCACAGATTTAAACATTTTTAAATACACTAACATTGATCCAACACACTGTAGTGCACTTTATAAAGTTCATTTAATAAAGCAAACCTATTGTTCAGTCGTGGTATTTTATTATTGATTAAAAAAAAGTATATGTCTCTGCGATTAGTCAAGATTAATTTTGAGTGAACTATAAACAAAATGTGATTAATTGTAATCAAATATTTACATTTTTGGACCAAAAAAAAAAAACGTTTTTTGCACCAGACTATAAGTCTCAGATATATATGTTGTGAAATTGGTTATTTGCACAATACATTTTTATTTATACTAAAGACTATACAAATGGGAGCCATTACATCCCTGCTTGTCACTCAGCATCAAGGGTTGGAATTGGGGGTTAAATCACCAAAAATGTTTCCCGGGTGCGGCCACCGCTGCTGCTCACTGCTCCCCTCACCTCCCAGGGGGTGAACAAGGGGATGGGTCAAATGCGGAGGATAATCTCACCGCACCTAGTGTGTGTGTGAGACAATCATTGCTACTTTAACTTTTAAATTTACATACCTTAAATGTTTCCAAATAAGGCAGTAAAACGGATGATCAAACAAAACCGTAGTCATCGTCATGGACCCACTAGTTGCGGAAGCTAGCTCAGCTAAACACTCAATAATGCCGCAATGACGTTTTAACGATTTTACGCAAATGAAACGATACAAAAGGAATGCCATTGTAAGTTAATAATGCTAACACAGACGCTCGTAAATGTGATTACATCGCGATAGCACGTGCAAACATGCATGAAAACCCTCCCACAGGCATCACGCACGGACGGTTTAGTAAGTTTGAATAGTTGTAAAATGTACAAAGAATCCACACGAGTAGAAACGCTATGGACGACGAGAAGACGGAACAGCACTTGTACTTCTGGTTGAAAGCTTTAAACAGGAACCAAAAAAATACTAACCTCGTCCAAAAAATGCCGCCATAGCACAAACTAACACACCTTTCAGTGTGTTTATTTTTAACTTTTTGCCGCGCTGTTTTTATAAGCCGCTGGTTTCAAGGCGTAGGGAAAAAGCAGCAGCTTATTTTACGGTATGTATTTTTCATCCGGTGTTATTTAATCTCCAATTGTTCTTCTTTTGTTAATTGTATAAAGCCCAACTATGATAGAGGGGATCATTAGTGTGGTGCCACTCTGCATGTCACGCACTGCACTATTCGGCTGTCACGTTCACCCAGGGGGTGACAGCCCCTGCAAGTCAACGTGTCAAATGTGACGCCTCTTCCCTCGCCTCAGCCCCGACTCGCCAGTTGCTGGTTGCTCTACGTAACCAATGAAGACAAACTGGATGAGCCAGTGTACATTATTATTAGTGGGGAATTACATCTCAATCATTGGCCTGATCCTGTTTCATCACAACATGACATGAACTCAAATGACCTTTGCATTTTATCAAGTGGCTCGGGGGGGATGAAAAAAAAGTGATATTATTGTGCAAAAGTGACGTCTCTCACCCTACAGTATTTTGGTACCGGTACCAAAATGTATGTTGATACTTTTCGACCACAAAAAAATGTCATTATTTACTTTATTTGAACAACTAATGTTTGGGTATATTAAACATATGTTTATTATTGTAATTTAGTCCTTAAATAAAATAGTGAACATACTAGACAACTTGTCTTTTAGTAGTAAGTAAACAAACAAAGACTCCTAATTAGTCTGCAGTAACATATTGTGTCATTTATACACCTATTATTCTGTACACATTATGAGGGATAAACTGTAAAAATTGATTATTAATCTACTTGTTCATTTACTGTTAATATCCGCTTATTTTCTGTTTGAACATGTTCTATCTACACTTCTGTTAAAATGTAATAATCACTTATTCTTCTCTTCTTTGATACTTTACATTAATTTTGGATGATTCCACACATTTAGGTATCAATCCGATACCAAGTAGTTACAGGATCATACATTGGTCATATTCAAAGTCCTCATGTGTGCAGGGACATATTTACTGACTTTAAAAGCATAATATGAATTTTATAAAAAGGAAAGAAGATTCTGTGCCGATAAAAAAATATCGATAGTAGTATTGACTAGATACGCTATTGTACTTGGTATCATTACAGTGGATGTCAGGTGTAGATCCACCCATGTCATTATTATTATTATTATTATTATTATTATTATTATTCTGTTGTTTGATACTTTACATTAGTTGGATGATACCACACAATTGGGTATCGATCCGATACCAAGTAGTTACAGGATCACACATTGGTCATATTCAAAGTCCTCATGTGTCCAGGGACATATTTACTGACTTTATAAACATACTATGAATTTTAAAAAAAGGGAAGAAGATTTTGTGACGATAAAAAATATCGATAGTAGTATCGACTAGATACGCTCTTGTACTTGGTATCATTACAGTGGATGTCAGGTGTAGATCCACCCATGGCATTTGTTTACATTCAGGAGTGCTATCTTTTGTTAGCGTTGACGCCGGTGAGCTATTGTATCCTCCTACGGTGTGTAGGGAAACATGTTTAGCTATTCCTCATCCTCCAGTGATAATATTACTTGTAAGAAACTTACAGTTAGCCATGTCTTAAAGCACTTCAGTGTGTTTCAGTGTTATAACTTCACCTTTATCTCTACTTTTTACACCAAAATGCGTCCATTCTCCCTTTTCTGTCTACACACTTTCTGCTTGTAAGTACTCTGTGTGCGCGCGTTGCCGAACATGCTCCTCTTCTTGTAAAAAAACAGCAATGTCACGACGTGACGACGCGCCGTCATGCCCGCTTAAAAAAAAAAGAAAAAAAGAACCGCTTCTTTTCCGAAGCGGTGTTGCACCGATTATGGAGGCACTTTAATAGCGTACAACCTCACTTGGTTGTCAAAAGTTAACACAGTACAAGGACAGCTTTTGTTTTGTTCAAGGCCGAGCTCCATGGCAATAACGGCAAACAAATTTGACGTTTTTCAGCAATTTCCAACAAGTCTCGAGAGGTTTCACATTAGAAGTGTGTCGCAGGGACTCGGGGAAATCAGACGCTTTCAAAGTGCTTCCAGTCAGCCCAGCTGGGAACACTTCTTTCCGTGCGTGTCTGTAGCTTTAATGCTAATGAGCTGCGGCCCTCCACGCCGAGAGTGTCTCCAAAAAGTGCTACCTTGAGCATTTATACCCTCTTTTTGTGTTACTTTGCACGTCCTTTTGTGCACTGCAGATAAATACAGCAAAAACCAGTGCGTGAAAAATACAACTCTCCAAAACGCAGAGTTTGTGGGAGCCCTGGGCTTGTTTCTCTGCAGTGAGATGTCCTTTTCAAATATTTAAAAAAAAAGTCCATTGCTCATTTTGTTTATTTTTTTCGTTTTTATTCTCCATGGTTTTCATGTTGTTATAATAGCTGTTAAGGCTATAGCGCTGTATTGGATCAGGCTTTCTCTTCTTTTTTTGGCATATTTGAAATAAAAAATATCAAATCAGATGTTGATGGTATATATTTATAATGTGTGTGTGTGTATATATATATATATATATATATATATATATATATATATATATATATATACATACATATATATATACAGTCAAGAAAATAAGTATTTGAACACCCTGCTATTTTGCAAGTTCTCCCACTTCGAAATCATGGAGGGGTCTGAGATTTTCACGGTAGGTGCATGTCCACTGTATGAGAGATAACCTAAAAAGAAAAATCCAGAAATCACAATCTATGATTTTTTAACAATTTATTCGTGTGATACAGCTGAAAATAAGTATTTGAACACCTGTCTATCAGCTAGAATTCTGACCCTCAAAGACCTGTTAGTCCGCCTTTAAAAGTCCTCCTCCACTCCACTGTATTATCCTGAATCAGATGCACCTGTGTGAGGTCGTTACCTGCATAAAGACACCTGTCCACCCCATACAATCAGTAAGACCCAAACATTCAGCATGGCTAAGACCAAAGAGCTGTCCAAAGACACCAGAGACAAAATTGTACAACTCCACAAGGATGGAAAGGGCTACGGAGAAATTGCCAAGCAGCTTGGTGAAAAAAGGTCCACTGTTGGAGCAATCATTAGAAAATGGAAGAAGCTAAACATGACGGTCAATCTCAATGGGAGTGGAGCCCCATGCAAGATATCATTTTGGGGTCTCAATGATGCTAAGAAAGGTGAGGAATCAGCCCAGGACTACACGGCAGGACTTGGTCAATGACCTGAAAAGAGCTGGGACCACTGTTTCCATGGTCACTGTTGGTCATACACTAAGACGTCATGCTTTGAAATCATGCATGGCACGGAAGGTTCCCCTGCTTAAACCAGCACATGTTAAGGCCCGTCTTAAGTTTGCCAATGACCATTTGGATGATCCAGAGGAGTCATGGGAGAAAGTTTTGTGGACAGATGAGACCAAAATTGACCTTTTTGGTCATAATTCCACTATGCGTGTTTGGAGGAAGAAGAATGATGCGTACCATCCCAAGAACACCATCCCTACTGTGAAGCATGGGGGTGGTAGCATCATGCTTTGGGGGTGTTTTTATGCTCATGGGACAGGACGACTGTACTGTATTAAGGAGAGGATGACTGCAGCCATGTATTGTGAAATTTTGGCCAAAAACCTCCTTCCCTCAGTCAGATCATTGAAGATGAGTCGTGGCTGGATCTTCCAACATGACAATGACCCAAAGCACACAGCCAGGAAAACCAAGAAGTGGCTTCGTAAGAACCATATCAAGGTTCTGGAGTGGCCTAGCCAGTCTCCAGACCTAAATCCAATTGAAAATCTTTGGAGGGAGCTGAAAGTCTGTGTTACTCAGCGACAGCCCAGAAACCTGACTGATCTAGAGAAGATCTGTGTGGAGGAGTGGGCCAAAATCCCTCCTGCAGTCTGTGCAAACCTGGTGAAGAACTACAGGAAACGTTTGACCTCTGTAATTGCAAACAAAGGCTACTCTACCAAATATTAATGTTGGTGTTCAAATACTTATTTTCAGCTGTATCACACAAATAAATTGTTAAAAAAATCATAGATTGTGATTTCCGGATTTTTCTTTTTAGGTTATCCCTCATACAGTGGACATGCACCTACCATGAAAATTTCAGACCCCACCATGATTTCTAAGTGGGAGAACTTGCAAAATAGCAGGGTGTTCAAATACTTATTTTCTTGACTGTGTATATATATATATATATATATATATATATATATATACCAGGGACTGCAGATGGAAATAAGCCTGTGGCTACAATCTGGCACATTTCCCTTTTTAAATGTTCATTATTGTGCATTGTCGCATGTAACAAAGATATGACAAATGGTGACTTCCTGTCTGGAGTTTTACTGTACGTCCATGGACACGCTTGTTGGTGTGTCAAAAAGCTGTGCACTACAAAAATGTGCTCATTGTGGCCATTAATCTCGACCTCCTCGTTCTGATTAAAAACAATCTGGACAAATTGTTTTGTTTTGCAGGTTAAAGTGTTTTATATATTGTGCTCCTTGTATTGTTGTTAAGTTGATTTAATTTCTATTTCCAGTATTAAATAGGTTCAAATCATTTTTTTTTGTTTAAACAAGGATATTTAGTTTGATTATTTCAGGTAAATGAATGTACTTTAAGGGGGAACTGCATTTTTCTTGGAATTGTTCACAATTCTTATGAAAGTCATAACGGATGTAATTTTTTGTGCATTCTAAATCGTAAATGGGAGCTCCTCTATTCCGCACATGAAGCCCAATAAAAAAACAACCTGCAACTAGCGCCAACAATAGTCTGTGACTTGAATATTAACCGTGTATTAGTGATATTGTTATTATAAGTGCTGACGCAGACAGACTATTTATAGCAGCCCGTGTTGACACGATCAACTGGTCAGCTGCTTCTTCGTTTCCTTGTTCGGGAATCTTTTTTGTAGATCATAAATAATGCCTCTCACCTGGATAGTGGAAGAATGAGGATGTATTCCGACAAGTTGGTACACTTTGACAGCCAATTTAGACCTGGTAATGGGGAGAACGACACGAAAAGACGCTTGTATTCATCCCCCGTATCGTTGCAAGGAAAGAAGTCATTATGCTGTGATGCTGTTAAAAAAATGTGAAATGAGCTAGTAGAGGGCAACAACACTAATAGTGATAAATCACATACAATGTTTGGTGTGTGAATGTTGTGTAATTTCTATACGTGTAAACATTTGTAGTTTAGTGTGTGTATATATTAACACTAAAACCATTTTATTTATGTGAAATACACAATTGACATTATTTTTGGGAAAATACACAATAGATATTATACTTTTGTTTATTGCATGTTTATATTTACAGTCTTACAAACCTAAATGAAGGAATAGTGTAAAGAAATAAAACTAAGAAGGAAACAAAATGTTCAAAAGAAGGAACATCAATCCTCAACAAAAACCAGAGCGTCGGTTTCTTCATGCTGTTAACTAGCTGCACACGCTGAAAACGAGTAGAGAAGGCAGACACATGTCATTTATCATTCTATTATTTTGTCAACGTTATGAGGGACAAGCTGTAAAAATTTATTATTAATCTACTTGTTCATTTACTGTTAATATCTGCTTATTTTCTGTTTTAACATGTTCTATCTACACTTCTGTTAAAATGTAATAATCACTTATTCTTCTCTTCTTTGAAACTTCACATTAGTTTTGGATGATACCACACATTTAGGTATCAATACGATACCAAGTAGTTACAGGATCATACATTGGTCATATTCAAAGTCTTCATGTGTCCAGGACATATTTACTGACTTTATAAACATATGATATATATATATTTTTAAATGAAATACTTTGTGATGCTAAAAAACATTGATGCAATCATAGTAGTATCGACTAGATACGCTTTTGTACTTGGTATCATTACACTGGATGTCAGGTGTAGATCCACCCATGGCATTTGTTTACATTGAGGAGCGCTAGCTTTGTTAGCGGTAAGCTATTGTATCTTCCAATGGTGTGTAGTGAAACATGTTTAGCTATTCCTTGTCCTCCAGTGATAATGGTACATGTTAGAAACGTACTTTGTCGCCATAGAGACAAGGATTGGTGATGCTTGTAAGTATTCTGTGTGTGTGCGCTGCCGAACATGCTCCTCTGCTCGTAAAACCAGCAATGACACAACGTGACGGCTACTTTTTTATAGGCGGTATAGTACTGAATATGATTAATTTAGTATCGGGGTACTACACTCGTACCGGTTTACCGTACAACCCTCATGCAAACTTTACGTATCGATGTTTATGAGGCCTACCGTCATTTTGCTCATTTTCACAAACAAAGCTCACATGAAAAATAGCGCGTATCAATATTGCAAATGTTCCAAGCTGGTACAAGAGTGACGCCCGGCAACAATGGCTCCGGGACCCTCCTGCATTATTCACAGGGCACCAACACGCGCTCGGGCGCTGTTATTATCTATTTAAATGCCTTCCACTGGAAGGACGTCCTCGCCATGCCACCTGCCCCCGCCATTGAGCGGGATGACAACCCCGGACTCCCGAGTGAAGGCAAGAACGTGACGTAACCTCGCCACTCCTCCTTTTAATGCTCTCCATTTCTGCCCCGGCTCCTCTCTATCATCCGTCCACTCCAACGGCCGACACGCTTCCATCGTGAGTCATCGACAGCCATTGCTCATCCACTCCATTAAGGCGCCATCCGTGTTAACGCCTGAGCTCATCCTCTTGATGCCGCATCTCGCCGGGGAAAGGTCCGGTCCTGACTACTTCAACAAAGAGTCGCCTTTTAACATCCAGTTCAAGACTGAAGGCTTGAGAGAGCTTTTTATGCAATCAATCATCGTAGATTTTAAACAAGAGACTCTCTTGAGTGAGTGTGGATAACAACTATAATATTGCTGATTTGATACCATTAACACCTCTGTAATAATTCAATTGACCGTATTTCTGGACCACAGAAGACACATCAAAGGAGTCATTGTGGTTCTTTATTAAAAATGTCGGCTAATTAGTGCCATTTTGGAGGCCTTATACACACCCCATAATAATACCTGTGTTGAAGCACAGTACGTCTGACTATGGTAGCCGTAATGCTCCGACAATCCATCAAGCAGTGTGGCTTCGTAGCTGACCAAAGTTGTATTGGATCGATTTTTGAGCGCCGTGGAAAATGTTCTGTATTCTCAAAAAAACATCGACATTTTGGTGTTGCTTGCATTGGCGTCGACCTGAAGTCCACACATATTTTATGTGTGACTGCCATCTACTGGTCACACTTATCATTACACCATGTACCAAATAAAATTGCTTCGAGGTCAGTAAGCACAACCTTTTTATGCAATAGATCATCGCAGATTTTAAACGAGAGACTCTCTTGAATGAGTGTGGATAACAACTATAATATCGCTGATTTGATACCTTTAATACCTCTGTAATAATTCAATTGACCGTATTTCTGGACCACAGAAGACACATTAAAGGAGTCATTGTGGTTTATTTTCTACACTTGTGGTCTACATAATGTGTAATGGTGGTTCTTTACTCAAAATGTCGGCTAATAAGTGCCATTTTGGAGTCCTTATACACACACCATAATAATACCTGTATGTTGAAGCACAGTACGTCTGACTACTGTAGCCGTAATGCTCCGACAATCCATCAAGCTGTGCGGCTTCGTAGCTGACCAAAGTCGTATTGGATCGATTTTTGAGCGCCGTGTATAATGTTCTATACACTCAATAAAACATCGACATTTTGGTGTTGCTTGCATAGGCGTCAACCTGCAGTCCACACATCTCTTATGTGTGACTGCCATCTACTGGTCACACTTATCATTACACCATGTACCAAATAAAATTGCTTCGAGGTCAGTAAGCACAACCTTTTTATGCAATAGATCATCGCAGATTTTAAACGAGAGACTCTCTTGATTGAGTGTGGATAACAACTATAATATCGCTGATTTGATACCATTAATACCTCTGTAATAATTCAATTGCCCGTATTTCTGGACCATAGAAGACACATCAAAGGAGTCATTGTGGTTCTTTACTCAAAATGTCGGCTAATAAGTGCCATTTTGGAGGTCTTATACACACACCATAATACCTGTGTGTTGAAGCACAGTACGTCTGACTATGGTATCTGTAATGCTGCGACAATCCATCAAGTGGTGCGGCTTCGTAGCTGACCAAAGTCGTACTAAAACATTTTGACGGATTTTTGAGCGCCGTGTGTAATGTTCTATATACTCAATAAAACACTAACATTTTGGTGTTGCTTGCATAGGTGTCAACCTGCAGTCCACACGTATCTCTTATGTGTGACTGCCATCTACTGGTCACACTTATCATTACACCATGTACCCAATAAAATTGCTTCGAGGTCAGTAAGCACAACCAGAATTATTACGTAGATTAGGCGCACCGGGTTAAAAGGTGCACTATCGATTTTTGAGAAAATGAAAGGATTGTTAGTGCGCTCGGTAGCGTCTTGAAGATGATGTGTAAAACATCATCTATGCAACATTTTGACCAAAGAACCACCATCACATGTTATGTAGACCACAAGGAAGTATTTTACATTTACAAAAAAAAATCATAATAATATGACTCCTTTAATGCGCCTTATAATCCGGTGCACCTTTTGTATGAAAATAGACCTGATTAGACCCGCTCATCGGCAGTGCGTTTTATAATCCGGTGCGCCCTATGGTCCGGAAAATACTGTATATATACAGAATGGAAGAACTATAATAGCACCCTTAAGTTTGCTCATTCCATACATTTTGCCAGGAGTTGTAGTATATATTTATTTCATTTCAACAAGTTGTCAGGAGTTAGCATCAAATAAGCTATAACCACAATGTAGTTTAATTTCATGAATTTTACAATGTTTTATATTAGTCTATGTATAAGATAGTGCAATTGTTTTAACATGAATGGCTATAGATGAATAGTGAGTGAAAAAATACATTGCAAAATGACTGTAAACAAGGGGGATATAATAATTTGTTTTTATACAAATACATGTAAAAATACACAAACATAACTACTTTTTAATGATAACATTTAAAAATATATATATTTAAAATATGGTGACATTTATCACTGTAATTCGCAGTAAATGAAAAAAAGATACATGCAGTATATTGGCTTTTTTTTTTCTTTCTTAGTGTCTGTGACATGTCAATAAAAAAAAATTGTGTTTTTCTCAAGCGGATGCACTCTGCTTATTCTCATGAAAATAAGTGTCATGGGGAAAGCGAGTTTACCGAGTGTAGGCTCAATCATTACCCACCAAAATGACTCAGAGTTACAAAGCGCTTCCAAACGCACATCTCCTGGGATGTTTGGGCACATCCAACCAGGAACACACACACACACACACACACACACACACACACACACACACACACACACACACACACACACACACACACACACACACACACACACACACACACACACACACACACACACACACACTGTTGTATTTCTTACATTCTTGAGACCTCTGAAAAATGCCTCCCTCTTTAGGACTACCCTTTCTAGATATATAAAGAAGTGTATTTACAACATTAATAATATATACATACTATGCACATATAAAAAAGCTTGTTGTGAAAAATGAGTTGGAATTTCACAAGAAAAAGGTCACAATGTCACAGGAAAAACTGAGAATTTTGGCAGTATTATTATATAAGTCGTCATTTTACTCAACGCAAGTCAGAATTTTACAAGAAAAACTAAACATTTGTGCAATATTATGATGAAATTTGGAATTATACTCAATAATAGTCGCAATTTTACAAGAAAAAGCTTAAAATGTTGGCAATTTTATGAAAAGAGTCGTAATTTTACTCGACAAAAGTCACAATTTTATAAGAAAACTTTCACATTTTGGCAATATTATAATAATTAGAATTTTACTTGGCAAAATGATGACAAAAGTCATAATTTTACTAAAAAAAGATGTCACTTTTTGGCAATATTGTGATAAAAGTCAGAATTTTATATGACAAATGTCACCATTTTGCATTAAAAAGTAATAATTTTACATAAAAAAAGTAATGATTTTGTGAGAAAATATTGCAATGTTACAGAAACAAAGAATATGAGAAATTGTTCCCAATTTTATAAGAAGAAAGTCGACACATTGTGAGAAAAAGACTGCTTTTAGTTAATTTATTTTATTTGTATTAATTTTTTGTAATTGGTTTTTTTTCTTCATCATTTACTTCAAGATTTTACAGTATGTCTCTAAATACATATTTATTTTTATTTTTTTAAATAAATTTTGGCCTAAGGGGGTGCATTTCAATTTCTTACACACACTTGTTATTTCATATGTTGACCAGAGGGGGAGCACTTCAAATTTTTACACACACTTGTTATTTCATATGTTGACCAGAAGGGGAGCACTTTTAAAAGCGACATACAGTCAATTTGAAAAATCCCTCCTTTTTGGGACCACCCTCATTTTGATAGATGTCACCAGTAGGGGTGCAAATGAGATCTATGTTTTTTGTTTTTTATAATGTGCTTAAGGCTGATGACAAAGGAGTTACGGACCACAGATGGCCCCTGTGCCGTACTTTGGGCAACCCAGCTGTAGAAGCTAACTTAATGACCACTATAGTCTTAGTAGTGTAGTGTATTTGTTCATCCTATGGTCACATATGGCTTGTCTTACGTCAGCACCGGAAGTTGTAAAATCAGCTGTTCACCTGGCGGGGATGAATAGGTAAGTCCTTCTTTAGCTGCAGTCTTGTTTTATCATATTTTGCTGCCTTTGCACCTGTCAATGTTTACTTTTGTACGCACATTAAATCAACAAAAAATCCTGACTTTGGAGCAATGTTCACAGACTCTATTATTAGGCTCTCTATTAGATGCAATGGTTTTTCCATATTGGGACCTTGATTCCGGTCCTAACTTGTTCACACCTCCTCATATGGAAGATACTTTTCCTTGTTGACGTCTCAAGAAGGGTAGAAATACAAGAACACACACATAACTGCTGCGTATTTTTCATACCGCTTCCACGTCGACATATCGACGCAGCCCTAAACAAACACACACATGCAGAAAGGCTGCATCGCCGTGACGACCGATTGACTTACAGGCTCGGGGGGGACTTGCTAGGGTGGAAAAGGGGAACAATTTCATGCCCAAGTGCATCAGAGAAGAGGACGCCGGGAACACAGGCTAACTTTCTTTTCAAACCACAACCCAGATAGGTTACAGCAATTACCCTCGCCTCTTTACCCTAACTGCTCGCCCGGAAGCTCTGTTTTAGGTCACAAAGCCATTCAATTGCAACAATTTCTGCATGATGACAAGTCAACCGAGCAGTATCGTCTTTGTCGCGGCACAAAACATCAGGGCTTCTCCTTAATGTATTTGATTGTGGCCGTGCACCGTGGCAATGTATTAGCCGCCACACCTTCGAGGGGACTTGCACTCTTTTTGGAATCTTGCCTATCGTTCACAATCATTATGAGAGACATGAACACACTTTGAAAAATTTTTTTTTTTAGGATTTTAAAGATGCTAAAAAGACACTTGCAAAATGCAGCTAATGGAAGCCACTGTTGTAGCCTTCAAAGCCCTCCTCAAACAACTCTCCATGAACCTTCTATATACAGTACACACTAAGTATGTATTTATATCATGTAGTAACAGACACATTCATAACAATATGTAATATGTTTTATTTACACACTGCAAGTATATATATGATGTAGTAACAGACACCTTCATAACAATATGTAAAATGTACAATATACACACTGCAGTTATATATATATATATATATATATATATATATATATATATATATATATATATATATATATATATAATGTAGTAACAGACACCTTCATAACAATATGTAATATGTACAATATACACACTGCAAGTGTATATATATATATATATATATATAATGTAGTAAGACACATTCATAACAATGTGTAATATGTGCAATATACACACTGCAAGTGTATATATATATAATGTAGTAAGACACATTCATAACAATATGTAATATGTGCAATATACACGCTGCAAGTATATACTATATAATGTAGTAACAGACACCTTCATAACAATATGTAATATGTACAATATACACACTGCAAGTATATATATGATGTAATAACAGACACCTTCATAACAATATGTAATATGTACAATATACACACTGCAATTATATATATATATATATATATATATATATATATATATATAATGTAGTAACAGACACCTTCATAACAATATGTAATATGTACAATATACACACTGCAAGTGTATATATATATATATAATGTAGTAAGACACATTCATAACAATGTGTAATATGTGCAATATACACACTGCAAGTATATACTATATAATGTAGTAACAGACACCTTCATAACAATATGTAATATGTACAATATACACACTGCAAGTGTGTATTTATATAATGTATATATATATCATATATATATATACATATTTTATGTATATATATTTATTTTTTTAATGTATATATATTTATGTATTTTATGTATATATATATATTTATTTTATGTATATTCCAATAAGGGATCAGGGCCCTGAATATGCACATGATATCCTCAAGGTGTGTGCTGATATTATAGTACAAATAACCAGCTTGATAATGTGGTTGTTTTTTTTTATTTCAAAAGTGGAACAATAAGGGAGAGAAGATGTCTCTGAAAAGAAAAAAAGAAGAAGAGAAAAAAAAAAGACTCCTTGCTCCCTTGCAGTCAGTTTTCCTCTGACTCGACATGAAAAGCTTCTCTCTCTCTGCAGCAGCTGGTCCACATTCCCCCTGCACCATTTCCCTCTGCTGGAGCATACGAACCTTCTCCAAACCGTTTGCCGTCACCGCACAGTGCTCACGTGGCCGACATCTCCTCGTCTCCATGCTGGGAATCGCAGCGGCAAGTTTGGCGGCAAACATATTTGGCTTCAGATCAAAATGTGTTGAGGAAAAGGAACGAGACGTGTTAATAACGACGTAGGAGACTGAGGGCCAGACTGACGTTATCCAGGAGGAGACTGAGGGCCGCCAAAACGTAGGAGTGTTGCAGCAAAGTGTGCCACATAAGTAGAATCCAGACTAGGGTTGTCTTGATACCAGTATTTTGGTACCGGTACCAAAATGTATTTCGATACTTTTCGATACTTTTTTAAATAAAGGGTACCGCAAAAAATTTCATTATTGGCTTTATTAGAACAAAAAATGTTAGTGTACATGAAACATATGTTCATTATTGTAATTTACTCCTTAAATAAAATAGTGAACATACTAGACAACTTGTCTTTTAGTAGTAAGTAAACAAACAAAGACTCCTAATTAGTTTGCAGTAACATATTGTGTCATTTATACACCTATTATTTTGTACACATTATGAGGGACAAACTGTAAAAATGTATTATTAATCTACTTGTTCATTTACTGTTAATATCTGCTTATTTTCTGTTTTAACATGTTCTATCTACATTTCTGTTAAAATGTAATAATCACTTATTCTTCTCTCATTTGATACTTTACATTAGTTTTGGATGATGCCACTCATTTAGGTATCGATCTGATACCAAGTAGTTACAGGATCATACATTGGTCATATTCAAAGTCCTCATGTATCCAGGGACGTATTTACTGACTTTATAAACATAATATGAATTTAAAAAAAAACGAATAAAGGTTTGTGATACTAAAAAATATAGATGTATTCATTGTAGTATTGATTAGATACGCTCCTGTACTTGGTATCATTACAGTGGATGTCAGGTGTAGATCCACCCATGGCGTTTGTTTACATTGTGACGTCGGTGAGCTATTGTATCCTCCTACGGTGTGTAGTGAAGCATGTTCAGCTATTCCTCGTCCTGCAGTGATAATGGTACTTGTAAGAAACATACTTTATTTGTCACCATGGAGACGAGGATTAGTGATTTAGAAGTAGCTAGCCATGTCTTAAAGCACATCTTCCTGAGGGTGTTTCAGTGTTATAACTTCACCTTTAGCTTTACTTTTTAGGCCAAAATGCGTCCATTCTCCCTTTTCTGTCTACACACTGTGTCTGCTTGTAAGTACTCTGTGTGTGTGCGTTGCCGAACATGCTCCTCTGCTCGTAAAACCAGCAATGTGACGACAACGCGACGTCATGTTTGTAAAAAAAAAGAAAAGAAGGGGGGTGGGGGGACCTTTTTAGAGGCGGTATAGTACCAAATATGATTCATTAGTATCACGCTACTTCCCTAGTACCGGTATGCCGTACAACCCTGATACAGACAAATCATTTTGCAACCTTTTGGGTTTACGATTGTTCATCTCACACCAAACACGTCTCGGCGTGCGAACGCTTCAATCATTCATTCATTTTGCATGTCGCTTGAGGCCATTTCGATGACATCACTTCCTGTGCGACCGGGCACGACCATTTCGAAAGAGCTTGTTCGGTTCCACAATTGCCATACCTCACGTCGGTCTCCGATATCACTGTGTGATCAGAAACGCTTTAAACAGGTTCCGAACTCTCCCGCTCTCGCTGTGTAGCTTCAGCTTTGAGGTAGCCGCTTAGCTCGTTAGCCTCCGGCGAGGATTTTATCAGCAAACGGGGCAAAAAGTCTTTAATTGTGATGGGACTGAAAAAGATGCCACAGCATTTTTTTAGTTTATTACAATGAAGGCACTACCGGGACATAAGCCAATGAAGGATCGCCTCACACTGCTGGTTTGTGCTAATGCTAGCGATGACTACGCGAAACCACTGCTCTTGTATCACTCAAACTCCCCAAAGTGTTCAACGATGCCAAAAATATTCGCATACACAAGGTCACATGATTTTATCGTGTCAAATCAATATCGGCATTTGCCAATATTGGCATCGGAAGTAAAAAAAAAAGTACTATGGGGACACCTCTTCTATATACAATACTGACTTAAATACACTTTTATTCCATACAAAAATGTTGTTTTATACAATGGATTCCCACATATTGCTGAATCATCAAATTCCGAAAAAAATAGCCTTTTTTTGTAACTGTCAACACATCTCGTTAATTTAAGTCAGTAAAAATGTATAAAAACTCAATATTAAAGTTAAAGTTAAAGTACCAATTATTGTCACACACACACTAGATGTGGCTTAGTGGCCACATGCGTGGACAGCACCTTTTAGCTCTTATTTCCAAAATTGTGTACACCACTGAATTGGGGTCTTATGGCCACTTATGTGGACACTTATACTGCCATCTGGTGGTGTCAGAAGAGTATAACATAATGGAATTTGGAAAAAAAAGGGTAAAAATAAGAATTAGCATGTCTCTAAACATGAAGTACACGTTTGTGTACTTATGGACTAAGTACATGATATACAAAGATGATTTTTAGTTTTATTCTAATTAGGGCCCAATAAGCCCAAATAGCAAAGAGAAATAAAAAAAAAAGCATGTAAACAAACAGCTTGGGCCTTAAGAGGTTAAAGTATGTTTTTTTTTTGTTGTTTTTTAAAGGCCTACTGAAACCCACTACTACCAACCACGCAGTCTGATAGTTTATATATCAATGATGAAATCTTAACATTGCAACACATGCCAATACGGCCGGGTTAGCTTACTAAAGTGCCATTTAAAATTTTGCGCGAAATATCCTGCTGAAAACGTCTCGGTATGATGACGTCAGCGCGTGACGTCACGGATTGTAGAGGACATTTTGGGACAGCATGGTGGCCAGCTATTAAGTTGTCTGTTTTCATCGCAAAATTCCACAGTATTCTGGACATCTGTGTTGGTGAATCTTTTGCAATTTGTTCAATGAACAATGGAGACAGCAAAGAAGAAAGCTGTAGGTGGGAAGCGGTGTATTGCGGGCGGCTGCAGCAACACAAACACAGCCGGTGTTTCATTGTTTACATTCCCGAAAGATGACAGTCAAGCATTACCATTGGCCTGTGGAGAACTGGGACAACAGAGACTCTTACCAGGAGGACTTTGAGTTGGATACGCAGACGCGGTACCGTGAGTACGCATGCAACTGCGGCTTCCAAACATTTGATCGCTTGCCCGTACGTGCGTGCCGCTATGTGCATGTCATGTACGTAACTTTGGGGACTTTGGGGAAATATATGTGCTGTATGAACTTTGGGGAGGTGAACGGTACTTTGGGCTGTGGGATTGAGTGTGTTGTGCAGGTGTTTGAGCTGTATTGGTGGGTTATATGGACGGGAGGGGGGAGGTGTTTGTTATGCGGGATTAATTTGTGCCATATTAAATATAAGCCTGGTTGTGTTGTGGCTAATAGAGTATATATATATGTCTTGTGTTTATTTACTGTTTTAGTCATTCCCAGCTGAATATCAGGTCCCACCCGCCTCTCACAGCATGTTCCCTATCTGAATCGCTCCCACTGCCCTCTAGTCCTTCACTCTCACTTTCCTCATCCACAAATCTTTCATCCTCGCTCAAATTAATGGGGAAATCGTCGC
The DNA here is from genome assembly GCF_033978685.3 of Nerophis lumbriciformis. NCBI lineage: Eukaryota > Metazoa > Chordata > Actinopteri > Syngnathiformes > Syngnathidae > Nerophis > Nerophis lumbriciformis. The sequence goes on along the minus strand of NC_084568.2, from coordinate 35,970,026 downwards.
TTTCTCGGTCCAAATCGCTCTCGCTGCTGGTGGCCATGATTGTAAACAATGTGCAGATGTGAGGAGCTCCACAACCTGTGACGTCACGCTACTCGTCTGCTACTTCCGGTACAGGCAAGGCTTTTTTATCAACGACCAAAAGTTGCGAACTTTATCGTCGATGTTCTCTACTAAATCCTTTCAGCAAAAATATGGCAATATCACGAAATGATCAAGTATGACACATAGAATGGACCTGTTATCCCCGTTTAAATAAGAAAATCGCATTTCAGTAGGCCTTTAACGGCATACATACAACACAACGACGTGACTGTTATGATCCGCTGCCCGGATCATGTTCTGTTTGGTTTTTGGACTCCCTTAGTTCTGTTTCAGCACCCCTGTTTTGTGTCTCCTTGGTTGCCATGGGTGCTGATTGGTTTCAGCTGCCTCTGATTAGTGTCTAAGATGCTCACCTGCTGCCAGGCACTAAATTAGAGTGCTATTTATTCCCGTTTCTTTCCACACTCAGTCTGGCTTCCTCGTTTGCTACTCGCAACAGGTAACGATGGTTAGTTTTTTTTAAAATTTCTCTTGATATGCTAGTTTCCACGCTAGGCTCTATAGTTTTTTGATTCCTGTCTTATATACTAGCTTCCACGCTAGATTCGACTTGGCTCTGTCTTCCGGTGCTATGTGCACACTTTGTTTTTTTCCTGCCTGATTTATTGTTATAATAAATCATTTTCCGAGGTGGACAACATTTGGCCGTAAGTCGTTACCAGAATCACGACAAGCAAGCGGTGTGGGTTACAAAGATGTAGCTTGAAAAGCTAGCCGCGATGGCACAGACCAGGCTAAAGGCTGGGCCGCGACTCCGATTCCATTCATGTCGAGTAGTTCTATATGTTATCATTTAAAATTAGATTATTAATCAACATTGATTGTGCTTCTATCCATCAAGCTCGTCAGCCTTCTTCGACGTTAGCAAACAGTGGTGACTGAAAAGAGACGCTGAGGGTTGCGGAGCTCGATCCAATCTAATGAATTACGACAATCGGTAAATTTTATGGCAAAAGTTGATGCAAAATCAGAGGATTAATCAACATTGATTGTGCTTTTGTTCATCTAGCTCGTCAGCTTTCTTCGACGTTAGCAAACAGTGGTAACTGAAGAGAGACGCTGAGGGTTGCGGAGCTCGATCCAATCTAATGAATTACGACAAACGGTAAATTTTATGGCAGAAGTTGATGCAAAATCAGAGGATTAATCAACATTGATTGTGCTTCTATCCATCTAGCTCGTCAGCCTTCTTCGACGTTAGCAAACAGTGGTAACTGAAGAGAGACGCTGAGGGTTGCGGAGCTCGATCCAATCTAATGAATTACGACAAACGGTAAATTTTATGGCAGAAGTTGATGCAAAATCAGAGGATTAATCAACATTGATTGTGCTTCTATCCATTTAGCTCGACAGCCTTCTTCGACGTTAGCAAACAGTGGTAACTGAAGAGAGACGCTGAGGGTTGCGGCGCTCGATCCAATCTAATGAATTACGACAAACGGTAAATTTTTATGGCAAAAGCTGATGCAAAATCAAAGGATTAATCAACATTGATTCTGCTTCTATCCATCTAGCTCGTCAGCCTTCTTCGACGTTAGCAAACAGTGGTAACTGAAGAGAGACGCCGAGGGTTGCGGAGCTCGATCAAATCTAATGAATTACGAAAAACGGTCAATTTTTATGGCAAAAGTTGATGCGAAATAAGAGGATTTTTAGCTATTTTGGAGGGTGATGCTTGTCTTCTTGTCACTCACACAGAACAGCAACCAGGAACGATGCTGGCGAAGGTTAGTTGATTTATAGTCGCGGTGGTCAACACGGCGACGCAAACTAAATGTCTGATTTATTTTTGACATCTTTAACTCGCCTTGATTCAACTCTTCGGATGTTTCGTATCCCCAGCGCCATTTCCGAACGTTCCCATGCAATTTGTGGCGAGGGATTGCACATTCTTGGCAAAGCTTTTTTAAGTCATTAAAAAAGTGGATTTTGCTGGGTGTGTCCGTGATGCAACGTCGGACCTAAACTCCAAATCCTTCTTTGATCAATTCCAAGATGATGTAAGGTTAAAGAGCTTTTAGGATACAGGGAGAAGCAGACCAGCATGAAAGGAAGGTTTTAGACGGGATGCAAATAAGTAACTAAAATGTAATAGGATACTTCTGTCTGCATGCTTTGATGACGTCTTTAACCATATTTTGTGTTGTCTGAGGTTTAAAAGGTTACAATGTCAAATGTTGAACAAGTAAGAAGCACGTACAATGTTACAGTTCTCACGATGCCAAATATTAACATTGCTGTATGTATACTTTTGACCCAGGAGATTTGCTCACATTTTCAGTAGAGCCATAATAAATTCATAAAAGAAGCAAACTTCATGAATGTTTTTTGTGACCAACAAGTATGTGCTCCAATCACTAAATCACAAAAAAATAAGAGTTGTAGACATGATTGGAAACTCAAAGACAGCCATGACATGATGTTCTTTACAAGTGTTGACTACGACTCTACTTTTATCAGAGCTGTTTATGTATTCAATGGAGAAATGTAGTTAGTCATAAAACTGGCAACCAATGTGTTTAACAAAACGTATTGATTTTGAATCTAGAGTCGTTTTGAACCGAGAATTGATTCTCAATCAGACGTTCTACATACATTTTTTAGACCTTTAAGATCAAAACTGTATTTGCCATTATGATGTGCAGTGCTGTTTTTAAATGGCCCTAAGTCTTGAACTACAGAGAGTTTTCAATGGTTGAAATCTGCGCTTTTGAGTGTTGTAGGAGTTATTACGGTAATCTACGTCACAGCAGCTCAGACCAGGAACAAAGCAGAGTGGGCAGGGTTTATTTTCGGAGTAGCCAGCGCTAAAGGCATGTGTCAGGGACAGATGCGGAAGCACATTTTTATAACAAATGTCTGCACAAAAGTGATAATATATCATAGTGTAGGTGTTTATTACACATTGCATTCGTAATTTGCTGTTTGTTACATTTTTATAAAAGATGCCTATCAAGGAGATGTTCATATGTTCTTAATATTCAGTCTTGTATTGTTCATAGTTAATGTTGTAAATCCCACGTAAAAGAGGAGCGATGTTCATATGTTGTTAATATTCAGTGTTTTATTGTTCATAGTTAATATTGTAAATCCCATGTAAAAGAGGAGTGATGTTCATATGTTGTTAATATTCAGTGTTTTATTGTTCATAGTTAATATTGTAAAACCCGCGTAAAAGAGAAGCAATGTTCATTTGTTGTTAATATTCAGTGTTTTATTGTGCTCATATTGTAAATCCCACGTAAAAGAGGAGCGATGTTCATATGTTAATATTCAGTGTTTTATTGTTCATAGTTCATGTTGTAAATCCCACGTAAAAGACGAGCGACGTTCATATGTTAATATTCAGTGTTATATTGTTCATAGTTAATATTGTAAATCCCACGTAAAAGAGTGATGTTCACATATTGTTAATATTCAGGGTTTTATTGTTCATAGTTAATATTGTAAATCCCACTTTCTTTATTTTCCTGTACATTTTGGGTGTCCCATTCAGTAAATAACTGTAAAATTCCATTCTGTGTATTGAGGTGGTCTGTCATAATGTTTTTAGACCTTTAACATCAACACTGTCACCGCCATTATGATGTGCAGTGCTGTTTTTAAATGACCGTTAAGTCTTCAACTACAGAAATTATTTCAATGGTTGAAATCTGTCATAACATTGTGACTTTTAGTATTAGTGTTCCTGAAAAAAAGGGACCCAAGCACACATACTGTACAGCAGATTTTTACAGCTAAATGTGTACATATCATTTATGCACACACACATTTTTACAGCTAAATGTGTACATATCGTTTATACACACATACACCTTGGCCCCCCCCCAGGCACATTTTCTCTCTCAATGTGTCCCCAGAGTCGAAATACTTGCTAAATTTATCTACAAAGTGGATCATTTCTGCGACGTGTGTGTTGTGAAGCGGAGTTGCTGTCTTCTTCAAGGCAATGCTTCCATTGCCCCTCAGAGATCATTGACTCGCTGAGATCCGCATGCAAAAGACAAAAAAGCTGCGTGTGTTTGTGCACCTGGCAACTGGCTGCACGCACGCACGCTTTGAGAAGCAGAGGAAAAACCAGCTTCAAGGTTGCAAACGTCGCCGCTCGTCGCCTATTTTCTGGCGGGGAAATGGAGATGAAGCCGTTTTGATTACGAGACGGAAGACGTTTGAAAGGCTTCCAGCATCTCCACAATTGGCATGGATTGTGTTTGTTTTCATTGAGGAGAAGTGAGTGAGGTTCAGCCTTAATTAGACAATTACGGCCGATTGTTTTATCCTAATGTGCTGTTTGGAGAGCGTTAGCCAAACTATGATGGAATGAAATGTAACGCCGCACACCAGAAGGCAGCCCTGCACTATAAACGACAACAAACTATAACCGGGGCTTTTATTGTGAAGCATGAAATTAATCCCCACAGATTGATGAGAAGCTGTTTTGATGGGGATTTTAATGCCCACAAATTAAATGAACAAAAAACTATTTTACCATTTGCTATGTATTGCATTAAAAAGATTCAACGTACTTTGTATGCCAAGTTATTAGGCATTGTTGCCGCGGCAACCCATGCAGATCGGTCAGTGGAGTGATCTGACCACAAATTGCAAATGACTGACAGTCGAGCTCCGGCGTGTGATTTGAGTAAACAAATAGAAATGCAAAAGACCACAGAGGTAACCTGGAAGATTTAAGACTGGAGTCCTGAGTGATATCAGTCCGATATTAGCAAAAAAAACACCCAGCAGGCACAAAGACATTGAAACAACGTTGAAAACTCGTTGAATTAGGTCCTGACATTGAACAACTCAAACATAACGTTGAACCAACATGCTTTTTGATAACGTTTAATCAATGTTGGGTTCTGGCGTTGATTTGACCATTGAATTTTGGTCATTTCCCAACCAATATTCTACATCACAAATACAACATTGAAACAACATGCTTTTTGACAACGTTTATCAATGTTAGGTTGTGACGTTGATTTGACCATTGAAATGTGGTCATTTTCCCAACCATTATTCTACAACGTTTTTTTTGACAACGTTTAATTAATGTTGGGTTCTGCCGCTGATTTGACCATTGAATTTTGGTCATTTCCCAACCAATATTCTACAACACAAATACAACATTGAAACAACATGCTTTTTGACAACGTTTAATCAATGTTAGGTTGTGACGTTGATTTGATTATTGAAATTTGGTCATTTTCCCAACCATTATTCTACAACACAAATAACGTTGAAACAACATGCTTTTGGACAACGTTTATTCGATGTTGGGTTCCAAAGTAGATTTGACCATTGAAATTTGGTCGTTTCCCAACCAATATTCTTCAACACAAATTCAACGTTGAAAGAACATGCTTTTTGACAACGTTTTTTCAATATCAGGTTGTGACGTTGATTTGACCGTTGAAATTTGGTAATTTTCCCAACCATTATTCTACATCGTTTTTTTGACGTTTAATTAATGTTGGGTTCTGCCGTTGATTTGACCATTGAAATTTGGTCATTTCCCAACTAATATTCGACAACACATACAATGTTGAAACAACATGCTTTTTGACGTTTAATCAATGTTGGGTTCTGACATTGATTTGACCATTGAAATTTGGTCATTTTACGACCAATATTCTACAACACAAATACAACGTTGAAACAACATACTTTTTGAAGTTTTTTCAATGTCAGGTTGTGACGTTGATTTGACCATTGAAATTTGGTCATTTCCCAACCAACAACGTGGATCCAACGTTAGACATACAACTATTTTGCAACGTTGTTTACAAGTCCGTTTTAAAGCACATGTATGTATATTCAATGTTGTATCAATGTCTTGTCCCTGCTGGGCAAGTATCGGCTCGTGATGTGCGATACCACTGATTTTCTTTCCGATCTGATACCAGGTAAAATTCAGGCTGGTATCAGTGATACCGATCCCTTTGTGCAAATTTACCTAATGTGTCTGCTAAAATTTAAAAAGTTGAGTATTTCAAATACGTACATAGCATAAGGAATACCGTATTTTTCAGACTATTAGGCACACTTAAAATCCTTTCATTTTCTCAAAACTCGACAGTGGGCCTTATAACCCGGTGTGCCTAATGTACTGTATGTATTAATTCTGGTTTTGCTTACTGACCTGGAAGCAATTTAATTTGGTAAATGGTGTAATAAGTGTGACCAGTGAATGGCAGTCACACATGAGATAAGTGTAGACTGCAATATGATGGCAGTCACACATAAGAGATACGTGTAGACTGCAAGATGACGTTAGCAAGCAAGCCTCAAACTTTGATCATATTTCATTGAGAGTATAGAAATGTACAAATGGCGCTCAAAAATCTGTCAAAATGTTTTAGTACGACTTTTGTAAGCTACGAAGCCGCACCGTCGGAGCTTTACGGTTACAGTAGTCAGACGTACTGTGCTTCAACATACGGTTATTATTATGGTGTGTGTCTAAGGACTCCAAAATGGCACCTATTAGGAAACATCAGCTGGTGTTTTGTTTCGCAATATTATGCAAAACCAACTTTTCTCACCTTCTGGTACCTGCTAATGTGTATTTGGGATCTGTAGTCCACGCCGACACCGTAGTCAAAGAGCTCCTTTTTCCTCTATCTTTTTGTTATGGGACATTCATCCTCCACTGTTGCCATTTCTAATATAAAGTAGTGTAAAGTTCTTACTTATATCTGTCAGTAAACTCACCATGGAAGCGCTAAAACATACCGGTGTAATGACTTTACATTACTCACCCAAGGAACTTTAGTTAATCAAGAGTTCCGGTCGGACGGTTTTTCACGGGACACATTTCCGGCTTTGTTGTTGTTGCACTAGTGAGCCACGGATGAGGAGATGCTGCTCCCTTATTGATTGAAGTAAAGTCTGAATGTCATTAAAACAGTTAGCGCCATCTTTTGACACTTCTTCCACTCCCGTCTTTGCACGCTACACAAAGATGACGGGGAGAAGACGCTGTCGAAGTGGAGGCACATAAATAAGACCCGCCCACAAAACGGCGCATCCTGAAGAGACTGTCAGAAAGCGGCTTGAAGATGATGTGTAAAACATCATCTATGCAACATTTTGACCATGTTATGTAGACCACAAGGAAGTATTTTACATTTAGAAAAAAAATCATGATAATATGACTCCTTTAATGCGCCTTATAATCCGGAGCACCTTGTATATGAAAATAGACCTAAATAGACCTGCTCATCGGCAGAGTAACAGTCCGAAAAATACGTTAGTGTATGAATTATATTATTGTATAGTATTTATTTTATATATGCATGAATGTGTTTATATGTGTGTGTATGTATAAATATATGTATATATGGGTGTATATACATGTGTGTGTGTGTGTGTGTATATACGTACGTATGTATGTATGTATATATGTATGTATATATATATATATATATATATATACGTATGTACAGTATGTATGTATGTATGTATTTATATACATGTGTGTATGTATATGTATAAATGTGTGTATATACATGTGTGTATGTATACATACATACATACATACGGGCTAGGTCCTGACCATACGTCCTCTTTTCACCGGACATGTCCTCTTTTGCGGGGCTGTCCGGGCGGTGTTTCTTAAATGCCTCAAATGTCCGGCATTTTAAGTATTGTTGCGTGTATTAACAATGTATGTTCAGGGTTAAGAAGGTTAAAAACAAAACAAATTGTGCGCGCAGCAGCATTGGTGAGGGAGGGGGAGAGACAGAGAGAGTGAGAGCGAGAGAGTTATGACAGGCTCTGCTTTTTATCCATAGATTTATCACATTTAATTTTTTATTATCTATAGCAGGGGTGTCAAAGGTGTGCCCCGGAGGCCATTTGCGGCCCACAGCTAATGTTTTAAAGGCCCACGGCAAAAGATGATGCACAAAAATACTATTAAAATAAACAAAAACATAACAAAAGTGAAATAAAAAAGCTTAAAGGTTAAATATAATTCAGAAAAAGTTGCAATGTTGACTAATAAAACAAAGCTGTTTTTTTTCTTTCAAACTGTCATTGCTCAAAACATAATATTGAATCAAAATGTTATTATGAATTATTGACCTATCCAAGGTTCCCATTACTTCACATCAAATATTCCACTAAGAAAAATATTTTGGTGGAAGATTTTGCAAATTTGGTAAATAAATAACCAAAAAATGTATATTTTGTTGTTTTCTTACTGTACCAAAAATGAACCGAACCGTGACCTCTAAACCGAGGTACGTACCGAACCAAATTGTTTGTGTACCGTTACACCACTAATATACACCCATATATACATATACATACGCACACACATGTATATACACCCATATATACATACACACTCACACATATACACACATTCATGCATATATAAAATAAATACTATATAATATAATTATATATTTTTCGGACTGGTGTGTATGTATATATATACACATATACACACACACACAAATATAGTAGCTTATTTATTACTATATATATTATATAATAGTATTAGTGGTAGTGATTTATTTTGGATGTGTTAAAAACAAAGCAAGTGGAGGAGTTCAAGTACCTCGGAGTCTTGTTCACGAGTGAGGGAAGAGTGGATCGTGAGATCGACAGGCGAATCGGTGCGGCGTCTTCAGTAATGCGGACGCTGTATCGGTCCGTTGTGGTGAAGAAGGAGCTGAGCCGGAAGGCAAAGCTCTCAATTTACCGGTCGATCTACGTTCCCATCCTCACCTATGGTCATGAGCTTTGGTTTACGACCGAAAGGACAAGATCACGGGTACAAGCGGCCGAAATGAGTTTCCTCCGCCGGGTAGCGGGGCTCTCCCTTAGAGATAGGGTGAGAAGCTCTGCCATTCGGGAGGAGCTCAAAGTAAAGCCGCTGCTCCTCCACATCGAGAGGAGCCAGATGAGGTGGTTCGGGCATCTGGTCAGGATGCCACCCGAACGCCTCCCTAGGGAGGTGTTTAGGGCACGTCCGACCGGTAGGAGGCCGCGGGGAAGACCCAGGACACGTTGGGAAGACTATGTCTCCCGGCTGGCCTGGGAACGCCTCGGGGTCCCACGGGAGGAGCTGGATGAAGTGGCTGGGGAGAGGGAAGTCTGGGCTTCCCTGCTTAGACTGCTGCCCCCGCGACCCGACCTCGGATAAGCGGAAGAAGATGGATGGATGGATGGATAAAAACAAAGCAAAATAAAAAAAGGACAAAAAATGTTACATTACAGTAAAGTACAGAAATAAAAACAAATATTTCACAATAAAATTACATTGACAAAAATGAAAAAAAACAAACATATTGGTTAGGTATTTCCATGTCCAGAAAGGAGTGAAACTTACTATATTCCACCCCTTATTTTTTAAATCAAATTACTACCTTTCTTGTCATCATTATTATTATACACAATGATATAATTACCGGTCTTATTACAATATATTATCAATAATATTTTACCCACTTTACTCTTCTTTGCCACACAAATACAGTACATACATACATACATACATACATACATACATACATACATACATACATACATACACACATACACATACAAAGTCCCATGAGTCTTTGCGTTGTGCGTAAATTCTGAATTTTAAGATTGAAATGACCCCTTAAATGATTAACATTCCCAGGCGGTGAATTGTTTTTTTGCTTTAAATGTGATTTGTGCTGTTTGTAGTTCCACTAGATCGTTAAATGTCAATAGTTGTGAATGTAAGAAAAGTGTGATCCATATATCCTTCCTTATCAATGAAGTATTTATGTATTCCAACTGAACTATATGGAGAGAGTGGCGTGAATAATAATATAGTCAAGCTCACTCAATAACTGGGGACAAAGTAAAATGGTGTTTCAAACCAAGCGAAAGTAAATACGTACGATAATAAAAACATTTAATTTAATGAATTAATAAGAACTACTATTAGTATACAAATCAAGTCACAATTCAGGTACATAAATAATTACTATTCATTACTATTTTACAAAGCGTTCCTCTTAATATTAAACATTATTTTAAATGATTCAACAACATTTTGATTTGTGAATCTGTATTAGAACAGAAAGATCTGGTATCGGTGCTATCGATATTTCAGTATCGATTACCAGTATCGGCTTGCATCTAAAATGTCTGATACAAGCAGTCCTGGAGCGTGCTTCCACCTTGGGTAAAATGTGGAAGTAGTGTCAAAGCGCTTTGAGTACCTTGAAGGTAGAAAAGCGCTATACAAGTACAACCCATTTAAATATCCTCCAATAAGTACGCAAGGTTGGCGTCATTCACGAAAGCTAAACACGTTAGGAAATAGGCTGCGAGGCGCCCGCAGCTACACGACGGCTCAGCACACAATAGCGTGTACGCTACGTGATAAGTGTTCTTCATTGAACAATATTGTAGTGTTAGAAAGTATCCAGTAACAAACGTGTCCGCATCAGTCATTCAGCTTACTCCGTCACCAGCCTTACTTAGTGAAAGAAATGACCACTCCACTTCAGCGTAAATCCATTCAAGGTAATAATAAAGGTTATTGAGAGTATAAGACAATAAAGGTTATTGAGAGTATAAGACAATCCTGTATTTAGGACTTGGAAGATTGAGAAGACATACAAATAAAATACTTCTTAAATACAATATTAAAACCCAGGAAAACTAAAATATGAAATTAACAGTATTAATGATAATAATATCAATTGTTTGTTTAATGTTTTTTTTTTTTTAAAACAGGTTCTTAAAAAGAAAATAACAATTTGCACAAAAAGTCTGTAATAAATTGATTCTCAAAAATGATGAATTAATTTAGAATCAGAATAAATAAAAATTGCGAATTTGAATTGATATCATTTGTTTGACCACTCCGCCTCATTGATCAGCATTATCTCAAAATTAGCAACAACCGTGGAGACCCAGCGTGAGTGAGTGGCAGGAAGAAAAGCTCTGACTTCCTTGTGGAGAGGTCGCCACCTGCTAGTCGGTGCGTATAACTCTCAAGACGCCAAATATAAGACGACCATTTTCAGAATAAATGTCTCAAACTTTATTCATACTAAACTAAAAGAACCAAACCAAACAATTATGGACCATCGATCCATTTTCTACCGCTTGTCCCTCTCGGGGTGGCTGGAGCCAACCTTAAATGACGTGTCCAAGCCAACTTTAGATGATGTGGCTGCAGCCAACCTTAATACAAGTATAAACCAAATATAGTGGCTGTGACGCCTTAGATGACGTGTCCGCGTCAACTTTAAATGATGTGGCCAACCTTAATACAAGTATAATCCAAATGATGTGGCCTAGCCGCCTTATATGACGTGTCCGCGCCAGCCTTAAATGACATGGCCAGGCCAACCCTAAACAAAGTGGCCAAAAATGTGGCTGGGTCACCTTAAATAATGTGGCCAAAAACGGGTCCGCGCCAACCTTAAATGATGTGGCCAAGCCAACCTTAAATGATGTGGCCGGGCCAACCTTAAACAATGTGGCCAAAAACGTGTCTGCGCCAACCTTAAATGATGTGGCCAGGCCAACCTTAAATGACGTGTCCGCGCCAGCCTTAAATGACATGGCCAGGCCAACCCTAAACAAAGTGGCCAAAAATGTGGCTGGGTCACCTTAAATAATGTGGCCAAAAACGTGTCCGCGCCAACCTTAAATGATGTGGCCAAGCCAACCTTAAATGATGTGGCCGGGCCAACCTTAAACAATGTGGCCAAAAACGTGTCTGCGCCAACCTTAAATGATGTGGCCAACCTTAATACAAGTATAATCCAAATGATGTGGCCTAGCCGCCTTATATGACGTGTCCGCGCCAGCCTTAAATGACATGGCCAGGCCAACCCTAAACAAAGTGGCCAAAAATGTGGCTGGGTCACCTTAAATAATGTGGCCAAAAACGTGTCCGCGCCAACCTTAAATGATGTGGCCAAGCCAACCTTAAATGATGTGGCCGGGCCAACCTTAAACAATGTGGCCAAAAACGTGTCTGCGCCAACCTTAAATGATGTGGCCAGGCCAACCTTAAATGACGTGTCCGCGCCAGCCTTAAATGACATGGCCAGGCCAACCCTAAACAAAGTGGCCAAAAATGTGGCTGGGTCACCTTAAATAATGTGGCCAAAAACGTGTCCGCGCCAACCTTAAACAATGTGGCCAAGCCAACCTTAAATGATGTGGCCAAGCCAACCTTAAATGATGTGGCCAAGCCAACCTTAAATGATGTGGCCGGGCCAACCTTAAACAATGTGGCCAAAAACGTGTCTGCGCCAACCTTAAATGATGTGGCCAACCTTAATACAAGTATAATCCAAATGATGTGGCCTAGCCGCCTTATATGACGTGTCCGCGCCAGCCTTAAATGACATGGCCAGGCCAACCCTAAACAAAGTGGCCAAAAATGTGGCTGGGTCACCTTAAATAATGTGGCCAAAAACGTGTCCGCGCCAACCTTAAATGAAGTGGCCAAGCCAACCTTAAATGATGTGGCCGGGCCAACCTTAAACAATGTGGCTAAAAACGTGTCTGCGCCAACCTTAAATGATGTGGCCAAGCCAACCTTAAATGATGTGGCCAGGCCAACCTTAAATGACGTGTCCGCGCCAGCCTTAAATGACATGGCCAGGCCAACCCTAAACAAAGTGGCCAAAAATGTGGCTGGGTCACCTTAAATAATGTGGCCAAAAACGTGTCCGCGCCAACCTTAAACAATGTGGCCAAGCCAACCTTAAATGATGTGGCTAAAAACGTGTCTGCGCCAACCTTAAATGATGTGGCCAAGACAACCTTAAATGATGTGGCCATGCCAACCTTAAATGACGTGTCCGCGCCAGCCTTAAATGACATGGCCAGGCCAACCCTAAACAAAGTGGCCAAAAATGTGGCTGGGTCACCTTAAATAATGTGGCCAAAAACGTGTCCGCGCCAACCTTAAACAATGTGGCCAAGCCAACCTTAAATGATGTGGCTAAAAACGTGTCTGCGCCAACCTTAAATGATGTGGCCAAGACAACCTTAAATGATGTGGCCAGGCCAACCTTAAATGACGTGTCCGCGCCAGCCTTAAATGACATGGCCAGGCCAACCCTAAACAAAGTGGCCAAAAATGTGGCTGGGTCACCTTAAATGATGTGGCCAAAAACGTGTCCGCGCCAACCTTAAATGATGTGGCCAAGCCAACCTTAAATGATGTGTCCGCGCCAGCCTTAAATGAAATGGCCAGGCCAACCCTAAACAAAGTGGCCAAAAATGTGGCCGGGCCAACCTTAAACAATGTGGCTAAAAACGTGTCTGCGCCAACCTTAAATGATGTGGCCAAGCCAACCTTAAATGATGTGGCCAAGCCAACCTTAAATGATGTGGCCAGGCCAACCTTAAATGACGTGTCCGCGCCAGCCTTAAATGACATGGCCAGGCCAACCCTAAACAAAGTGGCCAAAAATGTGGCTGGGTCACCTTAAATAATGTGGCCAAAAACGTGTCCGCGCCAACCTTAAATGATGTGGCCAGGCCAACCTTAAATGACGTGTCCGCGCCAGCCTTAAATGACATGGCCAGGCCAACCCTAAACAAAGTGGCCAAAAATGTGGCTGGGTCACCTTAAATAATGTGGCCAAAAACGTGTCCGCGCCAACCTTAAACAATGTGGCCAAGCCAACCTTAAATGATGTGGCCAGGCCAACCTTAAATGACGTGTCCGCGCCAGCCTTAAATGACATGGCCAGGCCAACCCTAAACAAAGTGGCCAAAAATGTGGCTGGGTCACCTTAAATAATGTGGCCAAAAACGTGTCCGCGCCAACCTTAAATGATGTGGCCAAGCCAACCTTAAATGATGTGGCCGGGCCAACCTTAAACAATGTGGCCAAAAACGTGTCTGCGCCAACCTTAAATGATGTGGCCAGGCCAACCTTAAATGACGTGTCCGCGCCAGCCTTAAATGACATGGCCAGGCCAACCCTAAACAAAGTGGCCAAAAATGTGGCTGGGTCACCTTAAATAATGTGGCCAAAAACGTGTCCGCGCCAACCTTAAATGATGTGGCCAAGCCAACCTTAAATGATGTGGCCGGGCCAACCTTAAACAATGTGGCCAAAAACGTGTCTGCGCCAACCTTAAATGATGTGGCCAACCTTAATACAAGTATAATCCAAATGATGTGGCCTAGCCGCCTTATATGACGTGTCCGCGCCAGCCTTAAATGACATGGCCAGGCCAACCCTAAACAAAGTGGCCAAAAATGTGGCTGGGTCACCTTAAATAATGTGGCCAAAAACGTGTCCGCGCCAACCTTAAATGATGTGGCCAAGCCAACCTTAAATGATGTGGCCGGGCCAACCTTAAACAATGTGGCCAAAAACGTGTCTGCGCCAACCTTAAATGATGTGGCCAGGCCAACCTTAAATGACGTGTCCGCGCCAGCCTTAAATGACATGGCCAGGCCAACCCTAAACAAAGTGGCCAAAAATGTGGCTGGGTCACCTTAAATAATGTGGCCAAAAACGTGTCCGCGCCAACCTTAAATGATGTGGCCAAGCCAACCTTAAATGATGTGGCCGGGCCAACCTTAAACAATGTGGCCAAAAACGTGTCTGCGCCAACCTTAAATGATGTGGCCAACCTTAATACAAGTATAATCCAAATGATGTGGCCTAGCCGCCTTATATGACGTGTCCGCGCCAGCCTTAAATGACATGGCCAGGCCAACCCTAAACAAAGTGGCCAAAAATGTGGCTGGGTCACCTTAAATAATGTGGCCAAAAACGTGTCCGCGCCAACCTTAAATGAAGTGGCCAAGCCAACCTTAAATGATGTGGCCGGGCCAACCTTAAACAATGTGGCTAAAAACGTGTCTGCGCCAACCTTAAATGATGTGGCCAAGCCAACCTTAAATGATGTGGCCAGGCCAACCTTAAATGACGTGTCCGC
>NC_084568.2:35915000-35945000 GCF_033978685.3 Nerophis lumbriciformis | reverse complement strand
CTTAGTTCAAGTAAAATACCCCTCATTTTTGTATTTATTTTTCTTGTTTTTGAACACTGACTTTTTGCAGTGGAGTCACTTGTGGATGTCTTCAACAAAAAGTCCAGCAGGAGATCAGCGTTCGAGTCCTATTGAAACAAAAAAACTTTCAAGCCAATTAATTCTCAGTAATATTCATAAATATACACACTATTTTTATTTATTCATGCACAGCATATTTGTGAGGAAATTATTGCAATTGTATGCTCCAAAAGTAATATATTTAGAATAAAAAATACACTTTTTAATCAGATGCATGTAAAGCAGCAACAAATCATTGATAAACGTATGGTGTCATACGGTATCGCATCAGATGGTATCATTATGATATCATGTGTCTTATCTTTTGGTATCATCCCTTCATTTTTGTTGCGTTAAATCTCATGTGTGTCATCTCATATTGGTATCGCCTTGGTGTCATACCATGTCTTGTCAGATGTCACCGTATCATATCTTTTGGTTTCTTATTACTTGATGGTATCACGTCTTCTCTTTTGTTATCAGAATGTGTGTGGTGATATCGTGTTGGGAAACATTTATTTGTGTAAATTGCAACCTTGTCCGCATTGACTCAGTGTGAGAGTATCTCGTCTCCTTGCTCACTTCACAAGGCGCCACAGTTCCAGTGATGTGGTGTCATACCGTACGCTCCCTCGCCTCCCAACCTGTGCCCACTCCCTCTCTACCGCCTTGTGTTCAAAGTAAAAAGAGCGAGACGCTCCGTCCTCGGCGCACATTCCTTCCATGTGACCAGTGCCTCTTGAAATGCTCGAGCTTTTCAAAGGAAGCTAAGAAAGACCATTTTGTTTGACTACTTGATTAGAACATTTCCAATACAATATGGTATCATTCCTTCATGTTTAGTCTATTACACCATACTGTATCTCATGGTATTGTTTCATACATTTAATTATTTTCTACTAACTTGTCTCGGTATCATGACACCGTATCTTATCGTATCCGAGGATGTCGTCGTGGCTTGTGCAGCCCTTTGAGACACTCGTGATTTAGGGCTATATAAGTAAACATTGATTGATGATCTTTTGGTTTCTTATCACGTCACCATATCCTGTTTCATATTTTGGAATGATACTAATATACGAAATATGATTGTATTATGATATGTTTCTCTTGCAGTGAATATAACTTCATATTTTTGGGTGTAATATCTTGTCTTGTTTTCATCATCCCTTGTCATATAGCACCGTATCTTATCTTTTGCCTGCTTATCATGTCATGTATCACATTTTGGAATGTAATTACCTAACATGGTATCACATCTATTATGTCATATTTCACGGTATCGCGTCTTATATTTCGCTAACTTAATACTGTATGTGTGATGGTATCATGTGATGTGTCTTATCTGGGATGTCTGATAATGGCTTTTTGCCGATATCCGATATTCCAATATTGTCCAACTCTTTAACTACTGATACCAATATCAACCGATACCGATATCAACCGATATATACAGTCGTGGAATTAACACATTATTATGCCTAATTTGGACAACCGGGTATGGTGAAGATATGGTACTTTAAAAAAAAAATAAAATAAAATAAGATAAATAAATTAAAAACTTTTTCTTGAATAAAAAAGAAAGTAAAACAATATAAAAACAGTTACATAGAAACTAGTAATTAATGAAAATGAGTAAAATTAAGTGTTAAAGGTTAGTACTATTAGTGGACCAGCAGCACGCACAATCATGTGTGCTTACGGACTGTATCCCTTGCAGACTGTATTGATATATATTGATATATAATGTAGGAACCACAATATTAATAACAGAAATAAACAACCCTTTTGTGTGAATGAATGTGAATGGGGAGAGAGGTTTTTTGGGTTGGTGCACTAATTGTAAGTGTATCTTGTGTTTTTTATGTTGATTTAATAAAAAAAATAAAAAAAACGATACCGATAATAATAAAAAAACCGATACCGATAATTTCCGATATTACAATTTGACGCATTTATCCGATAATATCGGCATGCCGATATTATCATCTCTAGTCTTATCCTTGTGCATCCTATGGTATCATTCCTTCATTTTTGGTCTTTTATAGTAGCGTATCTCATGATATCATATATTTTGGTATTGTGTCTGGTTCTCCTTACTTGTCTCTTCTTATCTTTTGGTTTCTTATTATGTCATATCATGTATTCTCGTTTGTCATATCATTTCCACTTAAAGTATCACATGGTACCGTATGGTATCTCAATTAATAAGAGACTGTTACCGCTTATTGAAGAGATCAATAGGGAACAATAGAAAATCTGCATATTTCCACAGTACTGCATACCGTATATTTTAAGTCAAATAGAAATGTATCAGAGCTGTTTATTTTATGGAGGGATGTAGTTCATCATAGAACCGGTACCCAATGTTATCAAAAAGTATTGAATTTGAATCAATAATCATTTTGAATCAAATCGTGTGGTGCCCAAAGATTTACAGCCCGACTGTTTATATATGTACTGTATATACTGTATGTGTGTACTAGGGTTGTACACTATACCGGTACTCGTATAGTACCGCGATACTATTGAATCATATTCGGTACTATACCGCCTCTGAAAAGTACCGGTGCGTCACCCCACCACGCCCCCCGTAGTCGTCACGTCGTGACATTGCTGATTTTAGGAGCAGAGGAGCATGTTGGGCAGGACACACACACAGAGTACTTACAAGCAGACACAGTGTGTAGACAGAAAAGGGAGAATGGACACATTTTGGTGTAAAAAGTAAAGATAAAGGTGAAGTTATAACACTGAAACACCCTCAGGAAGAGGTGCTTTAAGACATGGCTAGCTAGCTAGCAGCTAACATCCATCCCCAAATTACTAATCCTCGCCTCCATGGCGACAAATAAAGTAAGTTTCTTACAAGGAAATCTAGGAGGAATATCTAAACATGCTTCACTACACACCGTAGGAGGATACAATAGCTCACTGGCGGCACAATGTGAACAAATGCCATGGGTGTATCTACACCTGACATCCACTGTAATGATACCAAGTACAGGTGCGTATCAAGTCGATACTACTATGATTACGTTGATAATTTTTGGCATCACAACATCTTTCGTTTTGTTTTTTATTTATATTATGTTTATAAAGTCAGTAAATACGTCCCTGGACACATGAGGACTTTGAATATGACCAATGTATGATCCTGTAACTACTTGGTATCGGATCCATACCTAAATGTGTGGTATCATCCAAAACTAATGTAAAGTATCAAAGAAGAGAAGAATAAGTGATTACTACATTTTAACAGAAGTGTAGATATAACATGTTGAAACAGAAAATGAGCAGATATTAACAGTAAATGAACAAGTGGATTAATAATCAATTTTTACAGTTTGTCCCTTATAATGTGTAGAAAATAATAGGTGTATAAATGACACAATATGTTACTGCATACGTCAGCAGACTAATTAGGAGTCTTTGTTTGTTTACTTTCTACTAAAAGACAAGTTGTCTAGTATGTTCACTATTTTATTTAAGGACTTAATTGCAATAATAAACATATGTTTCATGTACACTAACATTTTTTGTTCAAATAAAGCCAATATATACACACACACACACACACACACACACATATATATATATATATATATATATATATATATACATATATATATATATATATATATATATATTTATTGGTGATTATGGAGGGGAACTTTGATCAGGTGAAAACAAAGATAGTTGTAATACAAACATCATCAGGCAGTAAAAAAAAAAGGTCAATGGCGCCCTCATGTGGCGTGATAGAAAATGACACCGCTGGTGACTAAACGGATTTGTCTTCTTCAAATGAGGGCAAATAAATGTTGTATATATATATATATATATATATATATATATATATATATATATATATATATTAATATATATTTATATATATATATATATATATATATATATATATATATATATATATATATATATATATATATATATATATATATATATAAATGATAAATATACCTGTATATATGTATATATATATATATATATATATATATATATATATATATATATATATATATTCCATCCATTTTCTACCGCTTATTCCCTTTGGGGTCGTGGGGGGCGCTGGAGCCTATCTCAGCTACAATCGGGCGGAATGCGGGGTACACCCTGGACAAGTCGCTATATATATATATATATATATATATATATATATATATATATATATTGGTGATTATGGAGGGGAACTTTGATCAGGTGAAAACAAAGATAGTTGTAATACAAACATCATCAGGCAGTAAAAAAAAAAGGTCAATGGCTCCCTCATGTGGCGTGATAGAAAATGACACCGCTGGTGACTAAACGGAATTGTCTTCTTCAAATGAGGGCAAATAAATGTTGTCATCAGATGGAAGATGAACTAATTAATGAATTTAGCATAAACAATTAATCTTTTTTTACATTTTATTGGAAAAAAATACAAATTGATCATTATTGCCCTAAATGATGCCAATAATGCTGTTTAATGAAGATGATTATAGGGTAATATTAGAGGGTGTTTGCTGAGTGGATTGACACTGGTGACTTCATCCTTCCACTTCCTGCACTCACTTCCTGAGGGAGGACCAAACTTCACTTTGCTCGCATGGGAACTTTTTTTTTTGATGACATGAAATCTTTTTAAAGAAGGAAACTAAGATTGAGAGCAGCACCGGAGGAGGAAAGAAGGAGAGACACAACTTCTACGCCAGAGAAAGGTAAGGAAACATGTCTGTGTACTGAAATACTTAGTACTCTAATACTTACTGCATACAAAGCAGTACTTAGTACTCTAATACTTACTGCATACAAAGTAGTACTTACTACTATAATACCTACTGCATACAAAGTAGTACTTACTACTATAATACTTACTGCATACAAAGCAGTACTTAGTACTCTAATACTTACTGCATACAAAGTAGTACTTACTACTATAATACTTACTGCATACAAAGCAGTACTTAGTACTCTAATACTTACTGCATACAAAGTAGTACTTACTACTATAATACTTACTGCATACAAAGCAGTACTTGGTGCTGGAACACATACTGACAGGGGCATAGTAACAACTTTAACATTGGAGGACATTATAGATACAGTACTGTGTATTAGTACATAATACATAGTAATACATACATAAAATATAAAATAATACATAGTACTGTCATACATACTGTATATAAAGTAATACATAGTACTGTCATACATACTGTATATAAAGTAATACATAGTACTGTCATACATACTGTATATAAAGTAATACATAGTACTGTCATACATACTGTATATAAAGTAATACATAGTACTGTCATACATACTGTATATAAATTAATACATAGTACTGTCATACATACTGTATATAAAGTAGTGTTGTCCCGATACCAATATTTTGGTATCGGTACCAAAATGTTGATACTTTATTTTAACCCAAAAATGTTTATTATTGTAAATTAGTCCTTAAATAAAATAGTGAACATACGAGACAACTTGTCTTTTAGTAGTAAGTAAACCAACAAAGACTCCTAATTAGTCTGCTGACGTATGCAGTAACATATTGTGTCATTTATACACCTATTATTTTGTACACATTATGAGGGACAAACTGTAAAAATTGATTATTCATCTACTTGTTCATTTACTGTTAATATCTGCTTATTTTCTGTTTTAACATGTTCTATCTACACTTCTGTTAAAATGTAATAATCACTTATTCTTCTCTTCTTTGATACTTTACATTAGTTTTGGATGATACCACACAGGTATCGATCCGAGGGGGTGGGGGACCGTTTTTTTTTTTTTTTTAGAGGCGGTATAGTACCGAATATGATTCATGAGTATCGCGGCACTATACTAGTACCGGTATACCGTACAACCCTAGTATAAAGTAATGCATAGTACTGTCATACAAAAGCCAAAAGCAGTGAAGTTGTCACGTTGTGTAAATGGTAAATAAAAAGAGAATACAACAAATCCTTTTCAACTTATATTCAATTGAATAGACTACAAAGACAAGATATTTCATGTTCACACTGAGAAGCTTCTTTTTTTTCTTTTTTTTCAAATAATCATTAACTTAGAATTTAATAGCAGCAACACATTGCAAAAAAGTTGTCAAAGGGGCATTTCTAACACTGTTTTTTCATGGCCTTTCCTTTTAACAACACTCAGTAAACGTTTGGGAACTGAGGAGACACATTTTTGAAGCTTCTCAGGTGGAATTCTTTCCCATTCTTGCTTGATGTTCAACAGTCTCCCTTCTCATATTTAGCCTTCATAATGCGTCACACATTTTCAATGGTCTGGACTACAGGCAGGCCAGTCTAGTACCCGCATTCTTTTACTGCGAAGCCACGCTGTTGTAACACGTGGCTTGGCATTGTCTTGCTGAAATAAGCAGGGGCGTCCATGATAGCATTGCTTGGATGGCAACATATGTTGCTCCAAAATCTGTATGTACCTTTCAGCATTAATGGCGCCTTCACAGATGTGTAAGTTACCCATGTCTTGGGCACTAATACACCCCCATACCATCACACATGCTGGCTTTTACACTTTGCGCCTAGAACAATCCGGGTTGTTCTTTTCCTCTTTGGTCCATGACGTCCACAGTTTCCAAAAACAGTTTGAAATGTGGACTCGTCAGACCACAGAACACTATGCACCAGTCCATCTTAAATGAGCTCGGGCCCAGCGAAGTCGGCGGCGTTTGTGGGTGTTGTTGATAAATGGCTTTGGCTTTGCATAGGAGAGTTTTAACTTGCACTTACAGATGTAGCGACCAACTGTAGTTACTGACAGTGGTTTTCTGAAGTGTTCCTGTGCCCGTGTGGTGATATCCTTTACACACTGATGTTGCTTTTTGATGCAGTACCTCCTGAGGGATCCAAGGTCCGTAATATCCTTGCTTACGTGCAGTGATTTCTCCAGATTCTCTGAACCTTTTGATATTACGGCTCGTAGATGGTTAAATCCCAACATTTCTTGCAATAGCTGGTTGAGAAATGTTGTTCCTACACTGTTTGACAATTTGCTCAGGCATTTGTTGACAAAGTGGTGACCCTCGCCCCGTCCTTGTTTTTGAATGACTGAGCATTTCATGGAAGCTGCTTTTATACCCAATCATGACACCCACCTGTTCCCAATTTGCCTGTTAACCTGTGGGATGTTCCAAATAAGTGTTTGATGAGCATTACTAAACTTTCTCACTCTTTTTTGCCACTTGTGCCAGCTTTTTTTAAACATGTTGCAGGCATCAAATTCCAAATGAGCTAATATTTGCAAAAAAATAACGTTTTCCAGTTCTAACGTTAAATATCTTGTCTTTGCAGTCTATTCAATTGAATATAAGTTGAAAAGGATTTGTAAATCATTGTATTCTCTTTTTATTTACCATTTACACAACGTGACAACTTCACTGCTTTTGGGTTTTGTACATACTGTGTATAAAGTAATACATAGTACTGTCATACATACTGTATATAAAGTAATACATAGTACTGTCATACATACTGTATATAAATTAATACATAGTACTGTCATGCATACTGTATATAAAGTAATACACAGTACTGCCATAGATACTGTATATAAAGTAATACATAGTACTGTTATGCATACTGTATATAAATTAATACATAGTACTGTCATACATACTGTATATAAAGTAATACATAGTACTGTCATACATACTGTATATAAAGTAATACATAGTACTGTAAACAATACTAAATGAACTATTTTTAGCAGCAGATCTCATGAACGTGAGATTTGATAGTCCTTAAGTCATCATAAATATAAATATATAGAATTATAATATTTTGACACACTCAGAGATATTTCTGCTTGCTTACAGACAGTTGTTCTTTGAGTTGCCCAATAATGTTTGTCTGCATCGTTATTGTTATTTATCTTTCTAGACCGTCTTAATATGTTAATTATTCTTCTTTCTAGACCATCTTAATATGTTAATAGTTCTTCTTTCTACACCATTTTAATATGTTAATTCTTCTTCTTTTTAGACCATCTTAATATGTTAATTATTCTTCTTTCTAGACCATCTTAATATGTTAATTCTTCTTCTTTCTAGACCATCTTAATATGTTAATTATTCTTCTTTCTACACCATTTTAATATGTTAATTATTCTTTTTTCTAGACCATCTTAATATGTTAATTATACTTCTCTCTAGACCATCTTAATATGTTAATTGTTCTTCTTTCTAGACCATCTTAATATTTTAATTCTTCTTCTTTCTAGACCATTTTAATATGTTAATTATTCTTCTTTCTACCCCCATTTTAATATGTTAATTCTTCTTCTTTCTAGACCATCTTAATATGTTAATTATTCTTCTTTCTAGACCATTTTAATATGTTAATTATTCTTCTTTCTACACTATTTTAATATGTTAATTCTTCTTCTTTCTACACCATTTTAATATGTTAATTCTTCTTCTTTCTAGACCATCTTAATATGTTAATTATACTTCTCTCTAGACCATCTTAATATGGTAATTCTTCTTCTTTCAAGACCATCTTAATATGTTAATTGTTATTCTTTCTAGACCATCTTAATATGTTAATTCTTCTTCTTTCTAGACCATCTTAAAAATGTTAATTCTTCTTCTTTCTAGACCATCTTAATATGTTAATTCTTCTTCTTTCTAGACCATCTTAATATGTTAATTCTTCTTCTTTCTAGACCATCTTAATATGTTAATTCTTCTTCTTTCTACACCATTTTAATATGTTAATTATTCTTCTTTCGAGACCATCTTAATATGTTAATTATTCTTCTTTCTAGACCATCTTAATATGTTAATTATTCTTCTTTCTACACCATTTTAATTTGTTAATTATTCTTCTTTCTAGACCATCTTAATATTAATTCTTTTTCTTTCTACACCATTTTAATATGTTAATTCTTCTTCTTTCTAGACCATCTTAATATGTTAATTATACTTATCTCTAGACCATCTTAATATGTTAATTATTATTCTGTCTAGACCATCTTAATATGTTAATTATACTTCTACTAGACCGTCTTAAAATTTGAATTCTTCTTCTTTCTAGATCGTCCTAATATGTTGATTATTCTTTGTAGAGTTTCTTAATATATTCATCATTATTCTTCTTTCTAGAACATATTAATATATTAATTATCATTATATCTAGAGTGTCTTTAATATATTTCACTATGAGCCGCCCAGGGTGCTAAACTACGAGGTTATTTTGTGACCCCTCCACTAAATGTTTATATTTCATGTGTTAACGCATGCTACGATATTCTAGCACACGTTTGTATTTTGTTTATGTTAACGTTGCTCTTTAAAGTAACTACTAAGTTCATATCACTGCGTGGGGTTAAGTAAATGTTCACAGGAAGTCACGATCCAGACGTAAATAACATTACCCATGATTCCCCTTGGCTGTCACAGTGACTTTATTTGTTGACGCGATCTTTTCTCAGAAGGTCTGAACTAACAGAAACACATCAAGTCGTGGAAAGATGTCAACAAGTGTCCCAGCGGTGCGTCACAGCGGATGTTTACTCAGAACATCTACTGTAACTTTATTATTAATCAGGTCAAAGGTCCTCATGCATTTACTGACTATTCAACATCCCTTAAAGCTGTGGTGTGGTGTGGTGTGGCGCAATCACCACGGTGAGCTCTCTCACACACACACACACACACATGAATAAACACCAACATTGTTCAACATGAATAATGATGCACGTCTGCTTTAAGTCTTGGTGTTAAAACCTCGGTGCTGAAATCAAAGCCCGGTGAGGTGGTGCGTTTCAAAGAAACGGCGTCGTAAAAAGCGCGGCGGGTCAAGTTCTACGCGGTAATGATCGAGAGAGAACTTCTCATTTGAACATGAACCTCCATAAAAAGGTGCCTTTAAAAGAAGTAAATGGACGTTTACGTGAGGGAAGGAGGACAAGTTTGTTGAAAAAGATCATTGGTGGGCGTGAAGGACTTGAATCAATTCCGTCTTGCAGGAATTGGACCTAGAGAGAGTTGGAAAATTAAATTAAGGCCTGTTAAGTTGTTTTTGTCTTTTTTCACACTTGGCCAAGAACCATTTTGAC
The DNA here is from genome assembly GCF_033978685.3 of Nerophis lumbriciformis. Taxonomy (NCBI): domain Eukaryota; kingdom Metazoa; phylum Chordata; class Actinopteri; order Syngnathiformes; family Syngnathidae; genus Nerophis; species Nerophis lumbriciformis. The sequence goes on along the minus strand of NC_084568.2, from coordinate 35,934,836 downwards.
AACCCAATAAAGTTTTCTTCCTGGAAAGACTTACAAATGATTGTGCTGCAATTAACACCAGCTGGGACTTCTACAATATGGTCTAGAATACTTCTGTAACGGGGTCTAGAAAACACCTATAAGATGGTCTACAAAACTCATACATGATCTACTCTTATAATATTGTTTACAAAACTCTTATATGGTCTACAAAACTCCTATAAGATGGTCTACAAAACTCATACAATACTGTCTACAAAACTCTTATAACTTGGTCTACAAAACTCCTATAAGATGATCTACAAAACTCCTATAAGATGGTCTACAAAATTCATACAATACTGTCTACAAAACTCTTATAACTTGGTCTACAAAACTCCTATAAGATGGTCTACAAAACTTCTATAAGATGGTCTACAAAACTCCTATAAGATGATCTACAAAACTCATACAATACTGTCTACAAAACTCTTACATGGTCTACAAAACTCCTATAAGATGGTCTACAAAACTCCTATAAGATGGTCTACAAAACTCCTATAAGATGGTCTACAAAACTCATACAATACTGTCTACAAAACTCTTACATGGTCTACAAAACTCCTATAAGATGGTCTACAAAACTCCTATCAAATGGTCTACAAAACTCATACAATACTGTCTACAAAACTCTTACAGTCTAGAAAATTAGTATGAGGACTAGAAAACTCCTACAATACGATCTACAAAACTCTCATAATATAGTCTACAAAACTCTTATAATATGATCTACAAAACTCTTATATGGTCTACAAAACTCCTATAAGATGGTCTACAAAAATCCTACAATACTGTATACAAAACTCTAGTCTAGAAAATTAGTACTTGAACTAGAAAACTCCTATAACATGCTTTAAATAAAAGTCTTACAATATTGTCTAGAAAGCTATTTTATGGCCTACAAAACTTCTATAACGTGGTCTCAAACTCATACAATATTGTCTAAACAACTCTTATAATATGGTCTACAAAACTCCTATATGGTCTACAAAACTCCTACAATACTGTCTACAAAACTCCTATAATATGGTCGACAAAGCTCTTATTAGATGGTCTACAAAACTCTTATATGGTCTACAAAACTCCTATAAGATGTTCCAGAAAATTCATACAATACTGTCTACAAAACATCTCCAATATTGTCTACAAAACTCTTATAGTGTGGTCTACAAAACTCCTACACCGTGGTATACAAAATTCATACAATATTGTCTACACAACTCTTATAATATGGTCTACAAAACTCCTATAACTTGGTCTACAAAACTTATACAGTATTGTCTACACAACTCTTACAATATGGTCTACAAAACTCTTATAATATTGTTTACAAAACTCTTATATGGTCTACAAAACTCCTATAAGATGGTCTATAAAACTCCTACAATATTGTCTACAAAACTCTTAAGGTCTATATAACTCTCATATGGTCTACAAAACTCATATAACATGTTCAGAAAACTCCTACAATATTGTCTACAAAACTCTTATAACTTGGTCTACAAAACTCCTAAAATATGGTTTATAAAACTCTAATATGGTCAACAAAAGTCCTATAACGTGGTCTACAAAACTCCTATAATATGGTCAACAAAAGGCATATAACATGGTCTACAAAAGTCCTATAAAGTGGTCTACAAAAGTCTTATAACATGGTCTACAAAAGTCCTATAACGTGGTCTACACAACTCCTTCAGTATGATTTACAAAACTCTAATATGGTCAACAAAAGTCCTATAACGTGGTCTACAAAACTCCTATAATATGGTCAACAAAAGTCCTATAACGTGGTCTACAAAAGTCTTATAACGTGGTCTACAAAACTCCTATAACGTGGTGTAGAAAACTCCTACAATATGGTTTACAAAACTGTAATATGGTCAATCAAAATCCTATAACGTGGTCTAGAATATTCCCACAATATCGTCTCCAATATGAGGTCTAGAAAAATCCTATAATTTAGACTAAAACAGGACTTCTTAACCTTTTTACCTCTGTGCCCCACTTTTCCACTACAGTAGGACCCGGAAACCCACTCAAATATTAACACTGAAAGAGTCATCTTACTCTTGAATTTCCTCATATTCAATAAGTATATCCAGTTATAGTTGAATGGAAAAACCTTGTCAAGTGATAGGAAATAATGTGTTCATCACAGAGATTATTATCCAGGCTTTGGTGGGACTAACTACAAACATAAGTACTAATCAAATGTACTGCAAAAGAGGTGACATGTTCATGCAATTATGCAGTTGTAAAATAAATACATTTGGACTAAATAACAAATTGAAGTGAAAATGAAAATACAGCTTCACCACTTTAGTCATCATTTTTTTAGCTTAAACTTCTCTATGACTCTCGTTCCAGACTTCTTCTGTTTGTTTGATGTTGTCATTGCTGCCACAAGTGGTGGAAAAGTGTATTACAACTGAGCACTGCTGAGGCCCATACGGACCACAGCTGAGAAACACATTTTTTTTTTTTGCCGGCTCTCAAGAAGGCCCTCGTGGCTCAATAATGGGCCACAGCCCTATGGTTAATAAACACTGGTCTAGAAAACAGTTATATGGTCTATAATACTATCATATAGTCTAGAAAACTCCTATATTATGGTCTAGAAAACTCATATGGTCTAGAAAACTGCTGTATTATGGTCTAGAAAACTCTTATATTATGGTCTAGAAAACTCCTATATTATGGTCTACAAAACTCCTACTATATGGTCTAGAAAACTCATTATATGTATTACAAAACTTCTATATTATGGACTAGAAAACTCCCATATTATGCTCTAGAAAACGCACATTAAATTGACTAAAAAACTCCTATATTATGGCCTAGAAAACTATTAAATGGTTTAGAAAACTCCTATAATGGTCTATAAAACTCCTATAATGGTCTATAAAACTCTTATTATATGGTCTAGAAAACTCCAATATTATGGTCTAGAAAAATCCTATTATATGGTCTAGAAAACTCCTGTTATATGGTCTAGAAAACTGCTGTATTATGGTCTAGAAAACTTGTAATTATGGTCTAGAAAACTCCTATATTATGGTCTAGAAAACTCCCATTATATGGTCTTGAAAACTACTATGTTATGGTCTAGAAAACTCATATGGTCTAGAAAACTAATATTAAATGGACTAATAAAACTCCTATATTATGGTCTAGAAAACTAGTAAATGGTCTAGAAAACTCCCATTAAATGGATTAAAAAACTCCTATATTATGGTCTAGAAAACTAGTAAATGGTCTAGAAAACTCATTAAATGGTCTAGAAAACTCATATCCGTGTATAAAACTCCTATGATATGATTTAGAAAACTAATATGGTATAGAAAACTGTAATATGGTATAAAAAACTGTAATACGGTATAGAAAACTATAATATGGTATACAAAACTGTAATATGGTTTAGAAAACTGTAATATGGTCTGGAAAACTCCTATGAAATGGTCTTGAAAACTCCTACGATGTGGTCTAAAAAACTGTAATATAGTTTAGAAAACTGTAATATAGCCTAGACAACGGTAATATGGTCTAGAAAACTGCTATTATATGGACTAGAAAACTCCTATCATATGTACTAGAAAACTACTGTATTATGGTCTACAAAACTCATATTATATGGTATAGAAAACTTATTTAATGGTCTAGAAAAACTCTTAAAATGGTCTAGAAAACTCCTATAATGGTCTGGAAAACTCCTATTAAATGGTCTAGAAAACTCCTATAATTGTCTAGAAAACTCCTACGATATGGTATAGAAAACTGTGATATGGTATAGAAAACTGTAATATGGTTTAGAAAACTATAATATGGTCTAGAAAACTGCTATAAAATGGTCTAGAAATCTCCTACAATATTATTTAAAAAACTGTAATATGGCATAGAAAACTATTAATATGGCCTAGAAAACGGTAATATGGACTGGAAAACTCCTATAAAATGGTCTAGAAAACTCCTACGGTATGGTCTAGAAAACTGTTATATAGTCTAGAAAACTCATATTATGGTCTAGAAAACTCTTATAACATCATCTAGAAAACTCCTATAATATGGTCTACAAAACTCTTATAATGTGGTCTAGAAAACTGTAATATGGTTTCGAAAACTGTAATATGGTCTGTAAAACTCCCGATATCATTCACTAGAAACTCCTTTAATACGGTCTACAAAACTCTTATAAAGTGGCCTAGAAAACTGTAATATGGGCTGGAAAACTCAGATATCATTGTCTAGACAACTCCTATGATATGGTCTACACTACTCCTATTACATGGTCTATAATATGACTTTGAAGCCATTATATTCGTAACAAGGGCGGAGCAGGAAGGTGCTCGGAATAAGTTGAAGTAAAATTTGATATGATTTCTTCACACAAAACCTTCCCAAAGAGATGTGATCTGCGTCCTGGGTTTTTAGTCTACGAGACTTCCCCAACATTGCTTCTGTTGCAGTACTTGACTGCAGAGTTTGCCGTGAAAAACAGAACACGTTAGCAAGCTCCTGCGGGCTCACTTATTATGTGCAACGCAACAGATGGAAACAGGAGTTCAGAACAATACTTGCACACCTTTTTAAAAAATCCGTAAAAATTGACTCTATTCAATGACCCTCTTCCTTCCTGGTCTTGAAAGGAGCAGAGGATGTCCAGAGCTGACTGGTCCTTCCTGGAGCACCTGCTGGAGGAGGGTCAGGAGTACTCGACAGGCATCGGCCGCATCTGGCTTACCGTCCTATTCCTGTTCCGCATGCTGGTGCTCGGCGCAGCGGCCGAGTCCGCCTGGGACGACGAGCAAGCCGACTTCGTCTGCAACACGCGGCAACCGGGCTGCACCGCCGTCTGCTACGACAAAGCCTTCCCCATCTCGCACTTCCGCTACTTCGTCCTGCAGGTCATCTTCGTCTCCACGCCCACCATCTTCTACTTTGGATACGTGGCTGTAAGGTCGGGGAAGGAGAGGCAGGCGGAGGATGTTCCTGAGGAGAAGCACGAAGAGGAGCATGCCAAAAAAGGGAGCGCGGTCGTGAAGAGTTCAGCAGAAGCTCCGAAACTGAAAGGAAAGCTTCTATGCGCCTACACGTTCAGCATCCTCTTGAAGGTTCTCCTCGAGGTCGGCTTCATGGTGGGCCTGTGGATCCTCTATGATGGCTTCCTCATTGACGCAAAGTTCGAGTGCATAAGCTTCCCCTGCCCTCACACGGTGGACTGCTTCGTCTCGCGCCCTACGGAGAAGACCATCTTCACCATCTACACTCAGGCCATTGCCGCCATCTCCTTGCTCCTCAACCTTGTTGAGCTCCTCCACCTGCTTCAGCTCGCCATTTCTCAACATCTGGAGAAGCGGTACCAAAGAGAGGCGTATCCGCCACGCCTGGATCGGGCGGCCGCCAGACCGGAGACGCTGGAGCTCGGAGAAGTACCTCTGGAATCTTACAGTGGGAGTCTGCCAGTGCCGAGCGAGGCGACAGACTACACTACCAACCCCTGTGAGAGCTTTGGGGATCTGGACCCTACGGTCAACTGGGCGCCCACAGAGGCTGGGAGTGACGTGCTTCCCAGCTATAGGCACTGCATGGAGGCTATCAGGACATCACGGCCATCAAGGAACCACTATAGACACAACAAGAACAACCACATGGGGCCTTCCAAGCAGAAGCACTATGTCTGACCAAGGATTGTTGATCTTGTACACTGGTACAAACGGTACATAAGTCTGCTTTTCGCAGGGTGGGATACCCGGCCAGGGACGTCCAAACAAAGCCTGGGCAAACCCTGTTAGGACGAAGGCCAACAACAAAACAAGAAGCAGCATTTTGGGGCGCATAGTGTCCCAAGTGTTAGCATGTTGGCCTCGCAGTCCGGAAATCTAGGGTCCAAATGTCAGTTTGCGCAACTCTGCGAGGTTTGCATGCGTACGTGGGTTCTCTCCGGGTACTCTGGCTTCCTCCCACATTCCAGAAACACCTTTGGTAAATTGGAGACTTTCAATTGTCCATAAGTGTGAATGTTGGTTTAGTCCCTCCAGGAATTTCAACAAATTCAACAAATCCCCTCAAATTATGTACAGGCTCGCAAATTCCCCACAAATTTTGGCCAATCAGCATCGTTTTTGTCTCTGAGCGGCGCTCGATTTCGCAGTAACCTTAAAATCTAAACTTACGCTTGCTTCTTGTGTGGACGAAGCAGGGACAACAACATGTAACAATATATCAACTCTTTATTGATCAAACGGCACAATTGACATCCACCCGGGTAGCTAAGACTTACACCCTGTTCCTATCTGCAACACTAAGCCTTCTGGGTAATGTAGTATACAAACATCAAGTGTAAAACATACACTGATAATGTCTGCAACTTGTGGAAGACAGAGCAGACAGTGGACAGACAATAAGGAAGCCTTTGAGTTTTCTTTCTGTAATCATAACTATTGCTATTATTGGTCATAATTAATGAAAACCGTACAGTACCGAATTATCCAGACTATAGAGTGTATTTAAGGCGCACTTATTAATTGTTGAAGACAAAACATTTTCCATGTATTAGTCACACCGGACTGTAAGCGAAATGAATATTCACACCGACGGATTTTGTAAATGTTTATTTACATACCTTAATTGTTTCTAAATGGTGTCTGTTACTTGGCAGTAAAATGGTTGATCAAACAAAACAGAAGTCATAGTCATGGACCTACTAGCTGCGGAACCGAGCTCTCCAATCAGCCAAACACACTCAATAACTCCACGGTGACGTTTTGGTGAATTTACAAAATTGAAACAATACAAAAAGAATGCCATTGTAAGTTAATAATATTAACACAGACACTCGATAACGTATTAGCATATTAGTTAATGCTAACGACGCTATCTTCGATACATTATGGTAGCACTTAGAAACATGCATGAAAAGACCCCTACAGACATCACACATGGGACGGTTTAGAAAGTAAGAATTGTTTTAGTTGCATTGTAAAACTTACAAACGTTGCTTGGAGTGATGAATGAGGAATCCATACGAGTAGAAACGCTACGGACGAATAGAAGACGGAACGGCACTTGTACTTCCGGTTGAAAGCACACAAGAGAAGGAAATACTGTCGCCGTTTGCCCTGCCTGCAGCACCTGCAGTGAGTGGACTCGTCCAAAAGATGGCGCCATACCACAAACAATAGCACACCTTTCAGTGCATTATGGCCGTCAGCGAAGAAAAATCCCTAAATTAGCCGCACCGTTTTATAAGCCGCAGGGTGCAAAGCGTAACTGCTCATTGTCCAAAAAAAACCCCGATAATTTAACGAGCCATCAAGTGTCTACTTTTAAGTCTGTGCTGTATAAAACCAGTAAAACATCAATATTTGTTTCCCCGTTTTTATCAAAATCCTGTACTTTTTGACGTTAACGTTAGAAACAACACGAAAAACATGGGAAACATACAGTGGTGGTCAAAAGTTTACATACACTTGTAGAGAGCATCATGTCATGGCTGTCTTGAGTTTACAATCATTTCTGCAACTCTTATTTTTTGTGATAGAGTGATTGGAGCACATACTTGTTGGTCACAAAAAACATTCATGAAGTTTGCTTCTTTTATGAATTTATTATGGCTCTACTGAAAATGTGAGGGTCAAAAGTATACATACAGCAATGTTAATATTTGCTTACATGTCCCTTGGCAAGTTTACCTGCAATAAGGCACTTTTGGTAGCCATCCACAAGCTTCTGCTTGACCACTTGACCACTCCTCTTGACAAAATTGGTGCAGTTCAGCTACATTTGTTGGGATTAAAGGCCTCACCTTTTCTCTTTGGGTATTGTGGCCAAACTGCTCAATTTTTGTTTCATCTGACATCACATAGACAAAGATAAGACCCTCTGGAGGAAAGTTCTGTGATCAGATGAAACAAAAATGGAGCTGTTTGGCCACAATACTCAGCAATATGTTTGGAGGAGAAAAGTTGAAGCCTTTAATCCCAGGAACACCAATCCTATCGTCAAGCATGGTGGTGGTAGTATTATGCTCTGGGCCTGTTTTGCTGCCAATGAAACTGCTGCTTTAAATCAATCAATCAATCAATCAATGTTTATTTATATAGCCCTAAATCACAAGTGTCTCAAAGGGCTGCACAAGCCACAACGACATCCTCGGTATAGCCCACATAAGGGCAAGGAAAAACTCACCCCAGTGGGACGTCGATGTGAATGACTATGAGAAACCTTGGAGAGGACCGCATATGTGGGTAACCCCCCCCCTCTAGGGAGACCGAATGCAATGGATGTCGAGTGGGTCTAACATAATATTGTGAGAGTCCAGTCCATAGTGGATCCAGCATAACAGTAAGAGTCCAGTCCACAGTGGGACAATGAAAAAGGAGGATTAGCTCCAAATTGTTCAGGACAAGCTAAAATCATCAGCCCAGAGGTTGGGTCTTGGGCGCAGTTGGGTGTTCCAACAGAATAATGACCCCAAACACACCTCAAAAGTGGTAAAGGAATGGCTAAATCAGGCTAGAATGAAGGTTTTAGAATGGCCTTCCCAAAGTCCTGACTTAAACGTGTGGACAATGCTGAAGAAACAAGTCCATGTCAGAAAACCAACACATTTAGCTGAACTGCTCACATTTTCAGTAGAGCCATAATAAATTCATAAAAGAAGCAAACTTCATGAATGTTTTTTGTGACCAACAAGTATGTGCTCCAATCACTCTATCACAAAAATATAAGAGTTGTAGAAATGATTGTAAACTCAAGACAGCCATGACATGATGTTCTTTACAAGTGTATGTACACTTTTGAATTAGACTTATGATCCACAAGGGAGATTATATATAATAAATTACAAGTTGTTTACATGTCATTGGGAAAGAAAACACGCATCGTAACTTTTTCCCCCAATTTTTTTAAGAAGCTGCCGCAAAAATCACAAAAATAGCCCGTGAAATCCTGGAGGGAGTGTTTGTAGGTCTAGAGCCTGCAGATCACCCGCGGCCCTAATGCGGGTGCACGGTATAGAAATGGAGCGGAGTGAAAGACGTGCCCAATGAGAGCTGTAATCAAGCAGAACCAAGGAACAAGACTCGCACTGTGAACCCGTCGCCTCACATGCACCAAAGAAAACCAAATAACGGACTTTTTCAAGATGTCAGAAGCAATCCCCGAGGGAGGATACTCTGCTGGTCATGAGATACTTCAAACAAGCTCCGATGTGTTGCGAGCAGATATAAACAAAAACCGGTCCCTGGAGCTCCTCTCTGCCCACAAGGTGGAATATTCCGGTCTCAGCTCAGCTCCCAGGAGGATCATGGTCCCCTTTCACCCAGTCAGTGGAGTTAGGGGCCGAGAACAGAAGCGTGGGACTCCTGGGGGCTGTAAGGGGCTTATCGTCACAATGACACTTACAGTATTGAGGCAACAGGCGGAGAGGACCACTGTGGTGCTTGAAACGCTTCCGCGACTGCAAACTTGGACTTGAAAGTGGTACAAAATAAGATGTATTTATATTTATTCTACACAAAATAAAGTGGTAAGTCACGTGGTCTGTCTGATGCACCTCACTCATATCTAGGGCTGAATTAGGGTGAACTGTCATCCCATTGGGTTTAGTTTTTCCTTGCCCTGACGTGGGATCTGAGCCGAGGATGTCGTCGTGGCTTGTGCAGCCCTCTGAGACACTCATGATTTAGGGCTATATCTTAAGTGAAGTGAATGATATTTATATAGCGCTTTTCTCTAGTGACTCAAAGCGCTTTACATAGTGAAAGCCAATATCTAAGTTACATCTAAAGCAGTGTGGGTGGCACTGGGAGCAGGTGGGTAAAATGTCTTGCCCAAGGACACAACGGCAGTGACTAGGATGGAAGCAGGGATTGAACCTGGAACCCTCAAGTTGCTGGCATGGCCACTCTACCAACCGAGCTAGCGCCTTATATAAGTAAACATTGATTGATTGATTAATTGATGGTTCAAGTTAAAGTGCCAATGACTGTCACGCACACACGAGGTGTGGTGAAATTTGTCCTCTGCCTTGTTCCCCCCCTGGGAGGTGAGGGGAGCAGTGAGCAGCAGCGGTGGCCGCGCTCGGGGATCATTTTTTGGTGATTTAACCTCCAATTCCATCCTTTGATGCTGAGTGCCAAGCAGGGGGGTAATGGCTCCCATTTTTATAGTTTTTGGTATGACTCGGCCGGGGTTTGAACTCACAACCTACCCATCTCAGGGCGGACACTCTAACCACTAGGCCACTGAGTCAGGCTGTAATGATTAATTCTAGTAGAAAAAGGCTGAAATTTGTACTCTGTGTCTTCCATTAATTATTTCTTGAGTGTAACTACCGTATTTTTGGGACCATAGGGCGCACCGGATTAAAAGGCGCACTGCCGATGGGTCTCCGTTGTGGTATTTTATGCTTCAATTTACGCGTTTCAATTGGAGACAGGTCTGGACTACAGGCAGGCCAGTCTAGTACCCACACTCCTTTACTATGTAGCCACAGTCTATTCAGGTCTTTTTTCATACAAAAGGCGTACCGGATTATAAGGTGCATTAAAGGAGTCATATTATTATTATTATTTTCTAAATGTAAAAGACTTCCTTGTGGTCTACATAACATGTGATGGTGGTTCTTTGGTCAACATGTTGCATAGATGATGTTTTACATTGTAAGTAGGTTAGATATAATTATTCAGCATGATTAAAATGAAGAGTACGATTATTAATTCAGGGTTAGCATCGGAGTTGATCCCGCTGTAGCGGAAAAGTTAGGCCCCGAGGTCCTAAAAGTTAAGAACCTGTGCTATATTATGTCTTCTGGTTAGAATATATATATATATATATATATATATATATATATATATATATATATATATATATATATATATATAAATAAATATTATTTAAAAATATATATTAATATATATATATATAATAAAATATAATTAAAAATATATATATAAATATAAAACTATATATATAAATTAATATATATATATATATATATATAAATTAATATATATATATATATATATAAATATAAAACTATATATATAAATTAATATATATATATATATATAAATTAATATATATATATATATATATATATATAATAATAATAATAAAAAATATATATAAATAAAAATATAAACATATATATATACATATATATATATATATATATAAACAAAATAAAAAAATATATATAAAAAACATATATATATATATATATATATATATATATATATATATATATAAATAATAATAAACAAATATATATATATATAAAAAATATATAAATAAATATTAATTAAAAAAACACTGGCTCACACAAACAAACAGAAACTGCATGCAGGAGAGGATTAGTGCGGATCCTAATTGTGTTGCACTGAGCAGTTTGTATAGTTTTTTTGAGTTAGACAATAATAGGAAGGCCGTCCTTAAAAAAAGAACTTTTGTTGGCAGATATTGTGGAGTAAAACAATCCAAACAAGCGTCCAAAGCCGCCCGGTTCCGAGTCTATTCACTGAAAGTTGGCTGGCAGTCCCTCATAGTCCTATTATCTCGCTGCTTGTTATTGTTCATGCGGCTGCCAAACTGCGGGGGGGTCAACGAACAGATTGCAGGGGTCGTACCCACGTCTGCCAACTACAGTACGGCCAGCACATACGTGACCATACACACAATCTGCCTTTACAACACCCGTACACGCAGAAGTGAGCGCGTGTGGCGATGCATGCGATGCATAGGAAGATGTGAGGACGGCCCTCGCCATAGTGGCCATGTTTCCTGACATTGTTGGAGTCCTCGCCGAGGCCTTTCCTCTAAAAATGCCACACAAGTCCCTCGCCGAAGCCCACCCACACCAACGTGTCACACTGACACCACACATGTTGCTATGCATACGACCCAGAAGAAACGCAGGACAGATATATCTCATTAAATACAAAACCCCAAAAGCAGTGAAGTTGTCACGTTGTGTGAAAGGTAAATAAAAAGAGAATACAATGATTTGCAAATCCTTTTCAACTTATATTCCATTGAATAGACTGCAAAGACAAGATATTTCATGTTCACACTGGTAAACTTTATTTTTTGCAAATAATCATGAACTTAGAATTTAATGGCTGCAACACATTGCAAAAAAGTTGTTACAGGGGCATGTTCACCACTGTGTTACATGGCCTTTCCTTTTAACAATACTCAGTAAACGTTTGGGAACTGAGGAGACACATTTTTGAAGCTTCTCAGGTGGAATTCTTTCCCATTCTTGCTTGATGTACAGCTTAAGTTGTTCAACAGTCCGGGGGTCTCAGTTGTGGTATTTTAGGCTTCATAATGCGCCACACATTTTCAATGGGAGACAGGTCTGGACTACAGACAGGCCAGTCTAGTACCCGCACTCTTTTACTATGAAGCCACGTTGTTGTAACACGTGGCTTGGCATTGTCTTGCTGAAATAAGCAGGGGCGTCCATGATAACGTTGCTTGGATGGCAACATATGTTGCTCCAAAACCTGTATGTACCTTTCATCATTAATGGTGCCTTCACAGATGTGTAAGTTACTCATGCCTTGGGCACTAATACACCCCCATACCATCACACATGCTGGCTTTTACACTTTGCGCCTAGAACAATCCGGGTGGTTCTTTTCCTCTTTGTTCCGGAGGACACAGCGTCCACAGTTTCCAAAAACAATTTGAAATGTGGACTCGTCAGACCACAGAACACTTTTCCACTTTGTATCAGTCCATCTTAGATGAGCTAGGCCCCAGTGAAGCTGGCGGCATTTCTGGGTGTTGTTGATAAATGGCTTTGGCTTTGCATAGTAGAGTATTAACTTGCACTTACGGATGCAGCAACCAACTGTAGATACTGACAGTGGTTTTCTGAAGTGTTCCTGAGCCCATATGGTGATATCCTTTACACACTGATGTCGCTTTTTGATGCAGTACCGCCTGAGGGATCCAAGGTCTGTATAATCATGGCTTACGTGCAGTGATTTCTCCAGATTCTCTGAACCTTTTGATGATATTACGGAATGTAGATGGTGAAATCCCTGAATTCCTTGCAATAGCTGGTTGAGAAATGTTGTTCTTAAACAATTTGCTCAGGCATTTGTTGACAAAGTGGTGACCCTCGCCCCATCCTTGTTTGTGAATGACTGAGCATTTCATGGAAGCTACTTGTATACCCAATCATGGCACCCACCTGTTCCCAATTAGCCTGTTCACTTAGACTTAGACTTCCTTTTTATTGTCATTCAAATTTGAACTTTACAGCACAGAGAAGAATGACATTTCGTTACATAAACTCATGGTAGTGCAGGATAAAAAAGCAATAAGGTGCATATATAAATATATATAAATAATATATAAATATATATATTTATATGTATGTATATATATATATATATATATATATATATATATATATATATATATATATATATATATATATATATATATATATGTCTTAATAAGGTTATCCAAAAAATAGTGCTCGATACCGTAGTAGAGCGCAATATATGTATGTGTGGGAAAAAAATCACAAGACTACTTCATCTCTACAGGCCTGTTTCATGAGGGGTTCCCTCAATCATCATATATATATATATATATATATATATATATATATATATAAATAAATAAGTAGATTACTGTACAGATAAATATATTGCACTTTTTCACATGCGTCCACGTTTATGGATGTATGTTTTTATTGTCTTTTTTATTTCAGCGAGTATTCACCTGTGGGATGTTCCAAATAAGTGTTTGATGAGCATTCCTCAACTTTCTCAGTCTTTTTTGCCATTTGCGCCAGCTTTTTTGAAACATTTTGCAGGCATCAAATTCAAAATGAGCTAATATTTGCAAAAGTTTACCATTTCGAACGTTAAATATCTTGTCTTTGCAGTCAATTCAATTGAATATAAGTTGAAAAAGATTTGCAAATCATTGTGTTCTCTTTTTATTTACCTTTCACACAACGTGACAACTTCACTGCTTTTGGGGTTTGTACATCCTCCTGAAAACCAATGTTTTTTTCCACTTTTTTCCCATTTATTTTGGAAGTTACAAATTTCTCTGAAGAAAGCCGCCTTCTTCTGCAAAACGCAAATGTCCACTAGAGAGGACGCTGGTTCTTAGGAGCGAATAAAGCGTATATTTGAACAAAAACAGACCCCCAAAAAAACAACTTGCTTTTTCCTACACCTTTTCGGACATGATGTAAAGTGAAATGATATGAAATTGTGTGATGTATTATGCTGTCAGTATGTTCATGTTTCATATAAACTAAAGAAAGAAAGAAGACAGACAGAAAACGGAAACACATCTCTCCCATCACAATGGTATCAGAATCACCCTGTATCGATACAATGGACATTTGGATTGTTACGGGGACACAAAAGGGGATTTTAAAAGTCCAGCATGTGAGTCAGACCTGATATCATTTCATAAACAGACAAGAAAACATGACTAATGCAACACACGTCACATTGTGCAGTAATCATGCCTTTGCTGTCCAAACTTCTCAATTTGGGCATTTTCCTTCTCAACAAAACTGAACCTAAATTTAGATCCTGGACAGGAAGTGGCCCTGGGTCGGTTTCCTGCTCCAGTGTTGTTTCTCCCCAAGGACCGACTGCTGAGGATTGTCCACCCTGACAATGGAGGGCTGCATTGGGCATTGTTCCGCGCTATACGCTGCGGGTATTCAACCGGAGGTTCTTACGCCTCATCAAACATGGATACGTGTGGAGAGAGTGGTTTGTATTGTACCCATCATGCACTCTAATGGATTTAAATGGGTCTACGTTTGAACTTGTTTATGGTCTTTGGACGTTTTTCATCATATCCGAAAAGTTCAGCGAGCAGTTTGTGTCTATTGACATTTTGTGTTGGTTGGATTAAAAAAAAAAAAATCACCATGACTAGGGAAGGTTGTTTGGATAGGAGTAAATGCTGTGCTGTTATTTCTAGATACTTGCAAGGGTCATTAATGTGATTAACTCTTATTGTTCACAAAATAGTTTAAATTGTTCCACACTGTACGCTCCGGGTTCACAACTGGAGGTTCTTATGCCTCATCAAACATGGAGAAGTGTGGAGAGTGGTTTACATTTTACCAATCATACACTCTAATGGATTTAAATGGGTCTAAGTTTGAATTTTTTTATTGTCTTCGGACGTTTTTCATAATATCTGAAAAGTTTAGCGAGCAGTTTGTGTCCGTTGACATTTTGTGTTGGTTGGATTTCTATTTTTTTTGCACCATGACTAGGGAAGGTTGTTTGGATTGGAGTAAATGTTGAAATAATAGCACAAGATTCTTGCAAGGGTCATTAATGTGATTAACTCTTATTGTTCACAAAATAGTTTAAATTGTTCCGCGCTATACGCTTCGGGTATTCAACCGGAGGTTCTTACGCCTCATCAAACATGGATAAGTGTGGAGAGAGTGGTTTACATTTTACCCATCATGCACTCTAATGGATTTAAATGGGTCTAAGTTTGAAATTTGTTTTGGTCTTCGGACGTTCTTCATAATATCCGAAAAGTTCAGCGAACAGTTTGTGTCTGTTGACATTTTGTGTTGGTTGAATTTAAAAAAATGTTGCACCATGACTAGGGAAGGTTGTTTGTATTGGGGTAAATGCTGTGTTATTTTTTCAAGGTAATTGCAAGGGTCATTAATGTGATTAACTCTTATTGTCCACAAATTAGTTTAAATTGTTCTGCGCTATACGCTCCGGGTATTCAACCGGAGGTTCTTACGCCTCATCAAACATGGATAAGTGTAGAGAGAGTGGTTTACATTTTACCCATCATGCAGTCTAATGGATATAAATAGGTCTAAGTTTAAATTTGTTATGGTCTTCGGACGTTCTTCATAATATCCGAAAAGTTCAGCGAACAGTTTGTGTCTGTTGACATTTTGTGTTGGTTGAATTTAAAAAATGTTGCACCATGACTAGGGAAGGTTGTTTGTATTGGGGTAAATGCTGTGTTATATTTTCAAGGTAATTGCAAGGGTCATTAATGTGATTAACTCTTATTGTCCACAAATTTGTTTAAATTATTCTGCGCTATACGCTCCGGGTATTCAACCGCAGGTTCTTACGCCTCATCAAACATGGATAAGGGTGGAGAGAGTGGTTTACATTTTACCCATCATGCACTCTAATGGATTTAAATGGGTCTAAGTTTGAAATTTGTTATGGTCTTTGGACGTTCTTCATAATATCCGAAAAGTTCAGCGAACAGTTTGTGTCTGTTGACATTTTGTGTTGGTTGAATTTAAAAAATGTTGCACCATGACTAGGGAAGGTTGTTTGTATTGGGGTAAATGCTGTGTTATATTTTCAAGGTAATTGCAAGGGTCATTAATGTGATTAACTCTTATTGTCCACAAATTAGTTTAAATTATTCTGCGCTATACGCTCCGGGTATTCAACCGCAGGTTCTTACGCCTCATCAAACATGGATAAGGGTGGAGAGAGTGGTTTACATTTTACCCATCATGCACTCTAATGGATTTAAATGGGTCTAAGTTTGAAATTTGTTATGGTCTTTGGACGTTCTTCATAATATCCGAAAAGTTCAGCGAACAGTTTGTGTCTGTTGACATTTTGTGTTGGTTGAATTTAAAAAATGTTGCACCATGACTAGGGAAGGTTGTTTGTATTGGGGTAAATGCTGTGTTATTTTTTCAAGGTAATTGCAAGGGTCATTAATGTGATTAACTCTTATTGTCCACAAATTAGTTTAAATTGTTCTGCGCTATACGCTCCGGGTATTCAACCGGAGGTTCTTACGCCTCATCAAACATGGATAAGTGTAGAGAGAGTGGTTTACATTTTACCCATCATGCAGTCTAATGGATATAAATAGGTCTAAGTTTAAATTTGTTATGGTCTTTGGACGTATTTCATAATATCCGAAAAGTTCAGCGAACAGTTTGTGTCTGTTGACATTTTGTGTTGGTTGAATTTAAAAAATGTTGCACCATGACTAGGGAAGGTTATTTGTATTGGGGTAAATGCTGTGTTATTTTTTCAAGGTAATTGCAAGGGTCATTAATGTGATTAACTCTTATTGTCCACAAATTAGTTTAAATTGTTCTGCGCTATACGCTCCGGGTGTTCAACCAGAGGTTCTTACGCCTCATCAAACATGGATACGTGTGGAGAGAGTGGTTTAAATTTTACCCATCATGCACTCTAATGGATTTAAATGGGTCTAAGTTTGACATTTTTTATAATATCCGAAAAGTTCAGCGAGCAGTTATTCTGTTGACATTTTGTGTTTGTTGGATTTCTTTTTTTCTGCACCATGACTAGGGAAGGTTGTTTGTATTGTAAGTAAATGCTGTGCTATTATTTCAAGATACTTGCAAGGGTCATTGATGTGATTAACTCTTACGTAACGTAATCTAGTGTTACTTGGAGAACTTTAAGACTAAACTGGAATGACAGCAAACCTTGCCACTGATGTATATGTATAGTCTGTGTTTAGGTGTGTACCTGGGTTTGTGTAAGTGTTTATTTGGGGACGCGGTGCCCCTCCAGCAGGCAGACGGCTCCATAGTTCCTGCAGCACGTTCCAAGCCTGTCCGCTCAGGATGCTCTTTAAAAAGAACATCCAGCGTCAGTCATTATTCAGCATCTTGCAGGAACAATGGAACTCCTCCCAACATCCCGCTTATACTTTCCCAGGAGTCTTGGCCCTCGGTTCCCACAGTGCTGACCAGTCCGGAGGAGATGCTCCATTGTTGCTTGATTGTTCCTAGAAGGACACGCTCCTTCTTAACTTCTTCCCTATGTGTAGCCAGGCTTCAGCGCCATGGCTTCTTTCTTGCCTGAAAGTAAGAGTGGAGAAGAAACTTGAGAGGATGCTGGGTCTCAGACCCCAGAATTGGTCCACATGACTGAGAGGAACATGGACATGGACTTGTATTATTTAACACAGGACTCATTTTAAAAGCTCCGATCCATGAAAGTATATTTTGCATTGATGACAGCAGTCCATTAAAGAGTCTTATTGAAGTAAGTGTTCCACATCTCTGGATTTAGTGAGACTATTTGATAAAAATAGGCATAGTTACCCACATTACACAGCAGTCAGCCTCTATATTTTCACAGATGTATTTTAACTTACACTAACATACCGTGAAATCAATGCCTTTATTCAATTAACCGCATGTCGTTTAGTCGAGTGTGTCGACGAAGCAAATAACAACTGAGGACTTTCCCTCACAAGATGTTTACAAGCGCTGATATGCTGAATAAGCAGTTTGCACATGTGTGCTAATGCTGCTACTCTACAATACACTTGTTAATACATTTGCCCAAACCCACCTTTTAAACCGGCTTTTAACATTTTTATTCAATGCCAAGTTGTTTTCTATTTTAAGTTCATGACTGATATTCTCGCTGCGTGTTGCTTTATGTATATTTTGGATATGTGTAAGTTTACCCTTATGTATATATGTGGAGACACACACACACACACACACACACACACACACACACACACACACACACACACACACACACACACACATATATATATATATGGGGTGAGGGGAAAAAATAGATTCGAATTCGAATCGCGATTCTCACATTGTGCGATTCAGAATCGATTCTCATTTTAAAAATTTTTATTTTTTGTATTATTTTTTTAATAAATCAATCCAACAAAACAATACACAGCAATACCATAACAATGCAATCCAATTCCAAAAGCAAAGCCGACCCAGCAACACTCAGAAGTGCAATAAACAGAGAAATTGAGAGGAGACACAAACACCACACAGAACAAACCAAAAGTAGTGAAACAAAAATGAATATTATCAACAACAGTATCAATATTAGTTACACTTTCAACATAGCAGTGATTAAAAATCCCTCATTGACATTATCATTAGACATTTATAAAAATAAATTAAAAAAAAGAATAGTGTCACAGTGTACACTTGCATCGCATCTCATAAGCTTGACAACACACTGTGTCCAATATTTTCACAAAGATAAAATAAGTCATATTTTTGCTTCATTTAATAGTTAAAAACATTTACATTATTGCAATCAGTTGATAAAACATTGTCCTTTACAATTATAAAAGCTTTTTACTCTGCTTGCATGTCAGCAGACTGGGGTAGAAGATCCTGCTGAAATCCTATGTATTGTATGAATAGACAATCCTTTTGAATCGGGAAAATATCGTTTTTGAATCGAGAATCGTGTTGAATTGAAAAAAAAAATCGATATTGAATCGAATCGTGGGACACCCAAAGATTTGCAGCCCTAATATATATATATATATGCACACATTATATATATATATATATATATATATATATATATATATATATATATATATATATATATATATATATATATATATATATATATATATATATGTGTGTGTGTGTGTGTGTGTGTATATATATATATATATATATATATATATATATATATGTGTATATATAAATATATGTATATAGATAGATAAATAGTACTTTATTGATTCCTTCATGTGTATATATAAATATATGTATGTATATACCAGAGGTGGGACCAAGTCATTGTTTTGCAAGTCACAAGTAAGTCTCAAGTCTTTGCCCTCAAGTCCGAGTCAAGTCCCGAGTCAAGACAGGCAAGCCCCGAGTCAAGTCCAAAGTCAAGACTGGAAAGTCTCAAGTCAAGTCCTAAGTCCTGCATTTTGAGTTTCGAGTCCTTTCAAGTCCTTTTAACCACAGACTAATATATTAACACAGATTGTGTATGCTTTTCAAACGCTGTATTTATTTATTAAAACAAG
>NC_084568.2:35817500-35910000 GCF_033978685.3 Nerophis lumbriciformis | reverse complement strand
ACGGGGAAGGTGATGTACGGGGCGTAGGTCCGCATGGCGGTCCAGAATACGGGCCACATGGTCGCACGCACCTCTGGATGCCAAAGTCTGAGAGAATGAAAGCCTGTTTGTTAATTGTAGTCCACTTCTTCAGGAGGTAGCGCCCCCTGGAGGTATAATCTAACAAATGCACTCAAGGGGACTAACTTTTTAATGACAAGATATTGTGCTATTTTTGTGTTTTCTTTACCTGACATTTTGAAAGTCATGCATTTGTCTTATCTAACAAAACGATAGCTCATTACTTACAATAAGTACATAATTTACATTATGTCTTTATTTCTTTTGCAGAAAAGAGCAATTCGTATTTTTAAAGTAGGATATACAGACCACACAAATCCACTCTTCTATAGGTCAGGATTAGTGTTGTAACGATACCAATCTTTTGGTACCGGTACTAAAATTATTTAGATAATTTTCTGTACTTTTTTAAATAAAGGGGACCACAAAAAAGTTGCATTATTGGCTTTATTTTAACAAAAAATCTTAGAGTACATTAAACACATGTTTCTTATTGCAGTTAAGTACTTAAATAAAATAGTGAACATACTAGACAACTTGTATTTTAGTAGTAAGTAAACAAACAAAGACTAGAGAGAGAGATAATTAGTCTGCTGACATATGCAGTAACATATTGTGTCATTTATACACCTATTATTTTGTACACATTATGAAGGACAAACTGTAAACATGGATTATTAATCTACTTGTTCATTTACTTTTAATATCTGCTTATTTTCTGTTTTAACATGTTCTATCTACACTTCTGTTAAAATGTAATAATCACTTATTCTTCTCTTCTTTGATACTTTACATTAGTTTTGGATGATACCACAAATTTAGGTATCGATCCGATACCAAGTAGTTACAGGATCATACATTGGTCATATTTAGAGATGTCCGATAATATCGGCAGGCCGATAAATGCTTTAAAAAAGTGTAATATCGGAAATTATCGATATCCATCCATCTTCTTCCGCTTATCCGAGGTCGGGTCGCGGGGGCAGCAGCCTAAGCAGGGAAGCCCAGACTTCCCTCTCCCCAGCCACTCCGTCCAGCTCTTCCTGTGGGACCCCGAGGCGTTCCCAGGCCAGCCGGGAGACATAGTCTTCCCAACGTGTCCTGAGTCTTCCCCGCGGCCTCCTACCGGTCGGACGTGCCCTAAACACCTCCCTAGGGAGGCGTTCGGGTGGCATCCTGACCAGATGCCCGAACCACCTCATCTGGCTCCTCCCCATGTGGAGGAGCAGCGGCTTTTCTTTGAGCTCCCCCCGGATGGCAGAGCTTCTCACCCTATCTCTAAGGGAGAGACCCGCCACCCGGCGGAGGAAACTCATTTCGGCCGCTTGTACCCGTGATCTTGTCCTTTCGGTCATGACCCAAAGCTCATGACCATAGGTGAGGATGGGAACGTAGATCGACCGGTAAATTGAGAGCTTTGCCTTCCGGCTCAGCTCCTTCTTCACCACAATGGATCGATACAGCGTCCGCATTACTGACTCCGAGGTACTTGAACTTTATCGATATCGGTTTCTTTATTATCGGTATCGATTTTCTTTTTAAATCAACATAAAAAACACAAGATACACTTACAATTAGTGCACCAACCCAAAAAAACTCCCTCCCCCATTCACACTAAAGGGTTGTTTCTTTCTGTTAAAAATATTCTGGTTCCTACATTATATATCAATATATATCAATACAGTCTGCAAGGGATACAGTCCGTAAGCACACATGATTGTGCGTGCTGCTGGTCCACTAATAGTACTAACCTTTAACACTTCATTTTACTCATTTTCATTCATTACTAGTTTCTATGTAACTGTTTTTATATTGTTTTACTTTCTTTTTTATTCAAGAAAATGTTTTTAATTTATTTAACTTAATTTTTTGTATTAATTAAAAAAAAAAAAAAAGGACCTTATCTTCACCATACCTGGTTGTCCAAATTAGGCATAATAATGTGTTAATTCCACGACTGTATATATCGGTATCGGTAATTAAGAGTTGGACAATATCGGATATCGGCAAAAAAGCCACTATCGGACATCCCTAGTCATATTCAAAGTCCTCATGTGTCCAGGGACATATTTCGCCACACCTAGTGTGTGTGTGTGTGACAATCATTGGTACTTTAACTTTATATTTACTGACTCTATAAACATAATATGAATTTTGTTTTAAACGAAAGATGTTGTGATGCCAAACAAATATAAATGTAGGTTTCTCAATACCAGACCTGTTTTTTTGTGCCTTTAAAAAAGAATTAGAACTTTACTTTAAAACGCTTTCTACCTCTAACAACCAAAAAGCTGTGAAAATGATGATGTGCCTATGGCTTTACACTTATATATTTTTTGTATTCTTCTTTAGTTGCTTTATTGAGTTTAAAACCCCCTGGCGCTGTTTTTGTACTTGATTATTATTATTTCTTTGATTGTATGTAAATATTGATTATAAATAAAGGTTTTGGGAAAAAAAAAGCCAGATGGGTGCCTCACTTCCGGTTCAAGTGACGTCATGCGAGTTCACTTCCTGTTGTAAATAAAATGTTATATTCATTCGAGTCGATCACTTTCAACCTATGCTGTGCTCTTTTTACGACTATGTACACAATTAAATAGTTTAGTTGTTCAGATAGCAATGTGTTCATACAAGTTCATATTGGGGAATGTAGTTTTTAAATAGAGAAAATGGCCAAAGTTCATGTTAGCTTTTAAGCTAGCTAGACTAATACTAAACGTCGGGGTTTTTAGCACAGCGTGTTAGTTTAATAGCCAGCAGGACAGCAGCGTGTCGTGTTATTTTTTAAACTATTATGTTTGTAATGTAATGGTATTTGTAATGTTATTTCACTCACCTTCAGTTTTAACGTTGGTGCCTCGGCAGACAGACGTCACTTCCGGGGAGGGAATATACGCTTCCTGCTTGCTACGTTATTGGTCAGAAAGTCTTGTTCGCTCTTTACAGCACAGTTCCTGTGTGTTCAGCACCACCTCGTGGTCAAAGCAGTACATTGCCAAATATTTTTTATTAAACCTCTAAAAAGGGTTCGTCTTCTGAAAACTGTAGGGTAATATTGTTTAGGTTTGCTATCAATAAATTCAATACAAATTCAGTTCCAAACTATACATTTCCAATCATTACATATTTTAAATGAGTCATTCATCAAGAGAATACACCATAGCAATTTATTTGTTTTGACAATAAAAAAAATACATTTGGCAAATCACAGTGGAATGTAAAATACAATTTGCTTATCAAAATAAACAGAGGGGGTATTTTTGCAGGTAATCAGAGGTATTACAAAAATACTCCTAAAAACTCGCTTTCCAGTTGCAAAAAACGTTCTATTAGGTGCTTGGGATGATAGAAATCGACCGATGCAGATTATTAGTGGTCAAGGAGGCTGATAACTGACATTTGGAGCAGATATTCATTTGCAGGAAAAGTTATTTAAACATGAATAGTTTGAGCGAATAAACAGTTGGACAAGGCTTAAAGTCTTTTTAGATAATTTTTTCTACTTGGGATCATATAACTTGACCTTTGTCGCGTAAACAGCTCAATTCCCATATATAATGTCAATGTAATTATCTTTCACTAATGTAAAATACTGGAGTATGTTTACTGAGTGCAGGAGTTTTAAACATGTGTTAGAGGTACAATCAAGACTAATTGTTCCACCGCTGACATAAAGGCACTACTTCGCCCGTCCTGCCTTGTTTTGGTGTCAAGTCTCCATAGCAACGAGCTGCCAGGTTGCGTCCGGCTGGTGTACCGCGTGCACAGGGGCGTGTCCTGACGACCTCACATCAGCCGGGTGACGGCGCCCGATAGGAACTCCTCGTAGTTGAGGCGGACGTTGCCCGTCCTGCTGGTGTCTCTCTCCCTGAAGACCTGCGTCATGCTCTCCATCTGCGTGCACGCCTGGATGAAGCGGTCCAGCTGGATGCCGGGACGTGCCGGCTGGACACTGTAGCGCCGCACCAGGGACTCGGAAAACTGGGGACTCAGGTTGTAGCCCATCTGCGCGAGAGCTGGAGGGAGGACCGGATAAGTAGTCGGCTTGCGTATTGCGTCATCTATTTTTTATTTTTTTTATTGCGGTTCCTTACCTTGGTGTAGCTCCGTGCCGCTGATGGCTCCCGAGCGGTCCCGGTCATATTGCTGGAAGAGCGCCCTCCACTTTTGCATGAAGCCCCACAAGGCTGAGAAGCTCAGGAGGTCCATGCGGCCTGACCTGGTCTTGTCAAACATGTCTAAACAGGCAAACACAGCGTGCAGATATCACTGGGAGATGAGCGATATGGACTAAAATCGATATCGCAATATATATTGCAGCCTCCTGCGATAATGACATATTACAACAAATATTACCATTTCAAAAAGGGTAACAAAGCCTCTTAAGTTGGCTGCTGACTTATGCATTAACATTTTCCCAAAACTATTATTAATCTACTTGTTAATATCGGGTTACTGTCATGGTTCTATCTACACCTCTGTTGAAATATAATAAACACTTATTTTTTCTCTTTCAATACTTTACATGAGTTTTGGGCAATCCAATATCAAGTAGTTACAGGCACAGTATAGGCCATACTCATGCTGATACTGCTATAACATTTTCAATATCATTGAATGACTACATTTCTTATATTCAGACAAAACCACAAAGTTCAATCAATTATTAATTATAAAAACTGATTTTCAAGGCAAAAACTGATTGGATGGAAGTTGATTTTCAAGGCAAAAACTGATTGAATGGAAGTTGATTTTCAAGGCAAAAACTGATTTTCAAGGCAAAAGTTGATTTTCAAGGCAAAAACTGATTTTCAAGGCAAAAGTTGATTTCAAGGCAAAAACTGATTTTCAAAGTAAAAGTTGATTTTCAAGGTAAAAACATTTACCTGATTTACATTTGTTTTTTGCGCATTAAGTTCTAAGTCAGGACTTATTTCCTGAGTTGGTGAACAATAACAAAAACGACATGTGTTTATCATGTTTTTTTTTTAATAATATACTGTATATATTATCTTCTGAAAACTATAACAACCTACTTGTTAATATCTGGTTTAACTTGGTTGGATTTACACTTTGCTAAAATCTACTAATCTTCTGTTGTTTGGATACTTTGTATTCGTTTTGGGCGATACTGTACTACAAATTTGGGTATCGATCCAATATCAAGTAGTTCATGGCGGTAGTTTTGACCATACCAATGCTGATTCTTAACATTTTTAATATCATTGAGTGATTTCATTTTTAAAATCAGACAAACGGAACAATATTAATTAAAAATTTAAAATGATTTCCTACTATTGACTCTGACTTAATACGGGTTTTGCACTTGAAGTCCTCCTGTGTCAGGACTTATTTTTTGAGTTTGTAAACAAAAACGACTAAATGTTTTGTGATAATAGAAAATATTGATGCAATCAGTAGTATTGAGCCTATAATATACTCATGCTATACTTGATATCGTTACGGTCCATATCGGTATCAATCCTCCCACATCTGTTTACATTCAAGAGCTCCAGTGTAGCATGGCTTATTGCATGAGTGTCCTAAACACAGCCTGTGTTTAAACAAGACCGTTTGAAATCGCAACATGATGATTTCATATTTAATGTAAATATCTGACATTGTGAGTAACACTAATCAAACTGTGTGCGCAGCATTAACTTATATGACCCAATCCAGACAACCTTCCCTAGTCATGGCGCAGAAAAAAAAAAATCTACCAGCACAAAAACTCAACATACATGGTCACACACAACCTGCTCACTGAAATGTGTGGTTATTTGAAAAAAAAAAAAACAAAAAAAAAAAAACGTCCAATCAGCATAAAAATGTGAAATTACACCCATTTAAATACATTGCAAAGCATAATGGGAAAAATGCAAAACCCTGGACAAGTCGCCACCTCATCGCAGGGCCAACACAGATAGACAGACAACATTCACACACTAGGGCCAATTTAGTGTTGCCAATCAACCTATCCCCAGGTGCATGTCTGTGGAGGTGGAAGGAAGCCGTAGTACCCGGAGGGAACCCACGCAGTCACAGGGAGAACATGCAAACTCCACACGGGAAGATCCCGAGGCCAGGATCGAACCCAGGACCTTCGTATTGTGAGACACACGCACTAACCCTTTTGCCCAATGCCCCCCCCCCCCAGTCTAAAAGTTAGGACACCCCTGGCTTATTGTATCTTTCTACAGCGTGTAGTGTAGCATGTTTGGCTAGTCCTATTCCTCCAGTGATAATGATACATGTGAGAAACTTGTGTAGGGACGATAGTTGTTTTCTTGTTGCTGTCAAATGTGTGGCACACAGCTAGAATGTCATCAAGATGCATTATCAAAAAAATCAACATGCACTATCATGATTCGACAATAGTACTAAAAGTGATCATATACATTGCACAACTCTAATATTGGCATCTAAACACATGGAAAGAGAAGATGTGGGACTCACTGATCATCATGAGGCATGTCTCGTCGTTAAAATTGGACCAGTTGGAGTTGACCAGCGCCTGCTTGAGCTCCTTCATGTTGATGAAGCCGCTGTGGTCTGTGTCCACACTCTGGAACCACTGCTGGGCCTCGGGGTTCACACCGGGAGGGATGTTGCCTATGGACACAACCAAGAATGTGTTGCAAAGAAGACAATGATGCGGATTTCAGAGGTTGTTACCGTTACGGTCCGGGCCGGCCCCTGGCATGAGCGCTCTGGGCGGTTGTTTAGGGAAACACAATTATGGCGAGCAATCACTTCTGACGGAATGACCTCATGAATAAAATGATGAACTTCCAGATCGAGACAAGTACCGTATTTTCCGGACTATAAGACACACTTAAAATCCTTTTTTCCCCTCAAAAACAGTGCGTCTAATGTACGAAATAATTCTGCTTTTGCTTACCGATCTCAAAGCAATTTTATTTGGTACATGGGGAAATGATAAGTGTGCCCAGTAGATGGCAGTCAAACATAAGAGATATGTGTAGACTGCATTATGATAGCAATATGACTCAAGTAAACAACACCAAATTTGTATATGTTCCATTGAAAATATAGAACATTAAACACGCCGCTCAAAAATCTACCAAATGTTTTAGTACGACTTTGTTATTGTTCCTCCAGGACCAGGAGGCGTGTGGGTCTGATCACAGCTGACTCTTCTCACCCTGGACACAAACTATTCTCCCTTTGCCCCTCAGGCAGGGGACTACGGTCCATCCAGACCCACACCTCCCGCCCCCTGAACAGTTTTTCCCCCTCGGCCATCAGACACATGAACAATAACAAGATCTGATAGCTCAGTTACAGCTCATGTTATTACCTATTCTGTGTTATGTGTGTTTTATGTTGCAGGATTGTACCAAGAAAAAGTCCTAGTTTGTGAACCCGTTTACAAACAATGGCAATAAAACTATTCTGATTTGGTAAGCTTTGAAGCCGCACCGCTTGATGGATTGTCGGCGCATTCAACATAGGAGTATTATTATGGTGTGTGTATAAGGTAAGACATATTATCTGGCATTTTGTTTGGCAATATTACGCAAAAGCAACTTTTCTTACCTTCTGTTACCTGCTGATCTGTATTTGGGATCTGCATAAATCCTGAAAAATTGCGCGCGTCCGCCTTTGTAGTCCGTCCCGACACCATAATCGATAAGCTTCTTCTTTTTCTCTATCTTCTTGTTATGTGACATTCATCCTCCACTGTTGCCATTTCTAATATAAAGTAGTGTAAAGTTCTTACTTTATATCTGTCAGTAAACTCACCATGAAAGCACTAAAACATACCGGTGTAGTGACTTTACATTATTCACCCAAGGAACTTTAGTTATTAGAGAGTTCCGGTCTGACGATTTTTCACGGGACACATTTCCGGTGTCGTTTCTGGATGAGGAGATGCTGCTTAGTTATTGATTGAAGTAAAGTCTGAATGTCATTAAAACAGTTAGCGCCATCTTTTGACACTTCTTCCACTCCCGTCCTTGCATGCTACCGCTACAACAAAGATGACGGGGAGAAGACACTGTTGAAAGTGAGCCACGTAAATAAGACCCGGCCACAAAACGGCGCACCCTGAAGCGACTGTCAGAAAGCGTCTTGAAGATGATGTGTAAAACATCATCTATGCAACATTTTGACCAGAGAACCACCATTACATGTTATGTAGACCACAAGGAAGTCTTTTACATTTAGATAATAAATAAATAATATGACTCCTTTAATGCACCTTATAATCCAGCGCACCTTATATATGAAAAAAGATCGAAAATAGGCAGTGCAGTGCGCCTTATAATCCGGTGCGGTCTATGGTCCGGAAAATACGGTACGTCTCCGTGTACGCACGCTCCATTCAGTCATTCGCTTGACATGCCTGCCAGGCAAAACTCGGGGCTCATCATTGTAACCAGGCCAGCCTTCCACTCACGTTCTGCCTTCCCAGTCCCGTCTTAGCGCTTCAGTGTGTGTGCCTTTTCTGTGTTTTACAAGTCGTCCATTTAACTAACTCAACAGGAGTCCCAAAAAGCCAACATGACAGCGTGGCAAAAAGAAGAGAGTCCATGTGGATTAAAAAAAAAAAAAAAAAAAAGAAGACTAGTTGCGAGGGGTACTGTACGGAACAATGACGAGACAGGCTTCGTACTGCAGCAAGTTTTAATTGTGAAAAGGCTGGACAGCTCTGGCAAACGGTGCCAGAGCAGACTTATTGCACAGGTAGGGATGTGCACTGTTGTTTTTGTAAGTTGATTTTACTTTATTAAATGTTTATTATAGTAGCAGTATGGTTGCTTTTAAGGTTTTTGTGACATCTGTTGGGCTTTTGTGTGTGTACGTGTTGGCAGAGCAGCGCTTTGTTGTTAAGGCAGCTGCCTTAACAACAAAGAGCTACAGCCTAAACTAAAGTATTTTATTAAAAAAAATGTTTTTTGTCCTGTCCAGCTTCTCAGGCAAATCATATAGTTGATGTAGATGCCCATAATTACTCTTCAGATTTACTTTACTAAAGAGAAGTGTAGGATACTTCTGTCATAAAAGTCATAAAAATGGGGCTCCACGGTAAATTTTTGGGGACCCACTTTTTTGTACGCGTTTTGCAAACAAATGATAAATGTATGCATTATCCTGTTATATCTCACATTCTATATTGTGTTTTGGAAAAAGGTTATCATAAACTTTATCAATCAATCTCTGATAAATGCACGCATCCCTGTCCAGGGTCAGCGCTCGTATGCATGTACGTACATACATTTTTTTTCAATGAATTACCGGTAAGTAACGTTTATGACAACCTTTTTCCTAAACACAATATAGAATGTGTGATATAACAGGATAATGCATACATCCATCATTTGTTTTCAAAACGCTTACAAAAAAGTGGCACCCCAAAAATTTACTGTCGGGCCTCACTTTTATGACTTGATGGGTTCCCAGGGACCCCATTTTGAACATTCCTAGCACCAACACTGTGGGGTTACAGTACCTGAAGGAGCAGGGTGCCTGTAAGGCGCACCATGAGGTTGTCCACCGTAACCGCCTGGGGCACCACCTGGTCCAGGTGCATAGTGCCCACCTTGTCCTGGTCCAGGTGCATAGTGCCCACCTTGTCCTGGTCCAGGTGCATAGTGCCCACCTTGTCCTGGTCCAGGTGCATAGTGCCCACCTTGTCCTGGTGCGGGTGCATAGTGCCCACCTTGTCCTGTTTTTTTGATTGATTGAAACTTGTATTAGTAGATAGCACAGTACAGTACATATTCCGTACAATTGACCACTAAATGGTAACACCCCAATACGTTTTTCAACTTGTTTAAGTCGGGGTCCACGTTAATCAATTCCTGGTAAATTCATGGTCCATGTGCATAGTGCCCATCTTGTCCTGGTCCAGGTCTATACTGCTCACCTTGTCCTGGTTCAGGTCTATAGTGCCCACCTTGTCCTGGTCCAGGTCCAGGTCCATATTGGCCTCCTGCTGGAACTGCTGCACCTCCATAAGGGGCAGAGGGGTGTTGGCCACCCCCGGGTGGAGCAGTGGGTGCGGTCTGTCCCGGATAGCCCTACAAGTGCAATAGTTTACAGACAATTGAATAATAGAGTTCAGTGAATAGGATATCAATATTACTTTATCAGTTAAAGAAATAACTTTTCACTTTCCATTCATATTAAATCAGTTCTTCCATCATAGTTTGTCTGACGTGTACTGCAATATTTCATGGAGGGCTGTGGAGCTAGATGCTAACATCGACTTAACGCTAATAAAACCGTAAATTAGTCACTAAAGCAACAGCGTGTTAATAATGACAACATCACGTCAGACGAAATATATTTAAAAAAAAAAAGATAAATAAGAAGGAAGTATGACTTTACCTGTCCGTACTGGTAACTCATTTTTGACCGACTCTGCTTCCTTCCAGCGAAGGGCGGGTCTTGCAGATCAGACCGAGCACTGATTGGTCCCTTTGCCGCCAGCATAGAGCGATGTTGATTGGATGAGAGGATGGAAACGTGATGACGACATCAGCGAGCCCAAATGACTCATGTATCTCATGACGTGCACGCCGATACTCATTGAGCGCGTCATGCAGACAAGCCACATGTTATATTATATTACAATAATGGGAATGTCATCCTGGAAAAAGAAAAACAACGTACAATTTCACAAAGTAAAATAAAAGAATAAGCATCTTACAATTGTAATATTGTACCTTTTAACTTTATTGTACTCCAGTCTAATAATACAAGTTAATAATACATGTAATTGTAAATTGCGTCCCCTTTTATTATTGTGTTTTCTGAAATATGTAATATTGTCATATTTTTTTATTTTGGTCTGTGTATTTGTAAGTATTTTTTATTTCTAATTAATTTGTGTTTGTGTAACTGTAAGTTGTTTTGTTTTGATAATTTTGTTTTTTGTGTGTTTTCTGAAATTGTAAGTTATTTCATCTTTTGTTATTTTGTTTTTTATAATATAAGTTTTTTGGTATTTTTAATTAGTAATTGTAAGTTGTTTAGTTTTTGTAATTTTGTTTTTTGTGTGTTTTCTGAAATTGTAAGTTGTTTCATCTTTTATTTTGTTTTTGGTAATATTAGTTGTTTTGTTTTTTAATTAGTAATTTTGTAATTGTAAATAGGTTTTTTTCTAATTTGTGTTTGTGTACTTGTAAGTTGTTTTGTTTTGATATTTTTGTTGTTGTTGTTTTCTGCAATTGTAAGTTTTCATCTTTTTTTATTTTGGTTTTAACAATATAAGTTTTTTGTTTTTTTAATTAGTATTTGTGTAATTGTAAGTTTTTGTAATTTGTTTTTTGTGTGTTTTCTGAAATTGTAAGTTGTTTAATCTTTTATTTTGTTTTTGTAAAATAAGTTATTTTGTTTTTTAATTAGTAATTGTGTAATTGTAAGTTGTTTTGTTTCTTTTATTAGTGTTTTTGTAATTGTAAGTTGTTGTTTTTTTAATTAGTAATTGTGTATTGTAAGTTGTTTAGTTTTTGTAATTTTTTTTGTGTGTTTTCTGAAATTGTAAGTTGTTTCATCTTTTATTTTGTTTTTTGTAATATTAGTTGTTTTGTTTTTTAATTAGTAATTGTGTATTTTAAATAGGTTGTTTTTCTAAATTGTGTTTGTGTACTTGTAAGTTGTTTTGTTTTGATATTTTTGTTGTTTTCTGCAATTGTAAGTTGTTTCAACTTTTGTTATTTTGGTTTTTGTGTGTTTTCTGAAATTGTAAGTTGTTCAATCTTTTATTTTGTTTTTGTAAAATAAGTTGTTTTGTTTTTTAATTAGTAATTGTGTAATTGTAAGTCGTTTTGTTTCTTTTATTAGTGTTTTTGTAATTGTAAGTTGTTTTTTTAATTAGTAATTGTGAGTATTGTAAGTTGGTTAGTTTTTGTAATTTTGTTTTGTGTGTGTTTTCTGAAATTGTAATTTGTTTCATCTTTCATTTTGTTTTTGTAATATAAGTTTGTTTTGTTTTATAATTAGTAATTGTATAATTGTAAGTTTTTATTTTTTTATTAGTGTTTTGTAATTGTAAGTTGTTTTGTTTTTTTATTTAGTATGTGTGTAATTGTAAGTTGTTTTGTTTCTTTTATTAGTATTTTTGTAATTGTAAGTTGTTTAGTTCTTTTTTTTTTCTAATTTAGTTTTTGTTAGTGTTTTCTGAAGTTGTTTTGTCTTTTGTAATTTAGTTTTGTGTGATTGTAAGTTTAGTTTTTTAAATGTTTTTTGATTTTTCTGAAACTGTTAGTTGTTTTGTCTTTTTTTAATTTTTTTTTTGTAATTTGTAATTGTAATGGCACTGCTCGGTGGCAAATAAACAAATAATAACCACCAGCATAAGTCCTCCATTCAACAGGGATAGCGAGGAAAAAAAAAAGAAAAAAAAAGACAAAGAACCAATTGTAAATTTGTAAATTTAAATTGTTTCGCATTGTGTTTTCTGTGATTGTAATTTCTTTCATGAGATATTAAAGTATGTTTCTCCCTTCCAGGCCACAATGCCTGCCTAGTTTTGAATAGAATAGTTCTAAACAGAAGAGGAAAAACACAATATGGTGCATAACAAAAAAAGTGCTTTATTGTACAGACTTTACCAAATGAGCTTTGCGTACACCAGGATGCAGAGATGGTGGCAAAGTGCAGGCAAAAAGCATTTTAATCAGCTCAAGTGTGGACTCACAGCCTCAGAGTAAGGTCATGAGAGGTGAACAAAAAGCACTGTGAGGTGAAAATAAAACATAAACAATGAATTACCACCAATATAAATTCAATTGTGAACAAACAAAAGGGCAAAACCAAGTACACGTTTCTAACTTGTGCTTAAGAATCTAACTAATTATGGACCAGCATTGACCTGCAGCCTCCTTAGAAGGCAAAGAGAAAACCACACCATTATTTACCAAAATAAGAGCATAACACAGGAATACAAACAATAAAAATAAATAAAACACAAGATATATAAATAGGTATACGACGATATATACGATATATTGTTTATTCCAGATAATTGTCTTTATTGAATTACAAGTGATATGATATGTCATGCCAATATGAGTCAAATAAATATAGTTTATGTCAAATTGCTAATAATAAAGCGTAGAAAGTGCTGGGTGCTCATAAGCTGTTTTTAATAGGAGGGAAGTAGAACTAGAGTCTGTTCTGGTTATTCCATGTCAACAGGACTCGGGCTGCTATAGAACATGTTGCCAATGTTTTCTAATTTGGGGCTCTTGTATTGTTTATTAAAATAGACACTAAAATATATCCGCAAACATCTAAATATATAGTATTCACACAAAGTCACACAAATTAATGCCAAAAACCATTGGATCTGATAACAAAAAAGTCATCCCTAGGGCCGGCCCGTGGCATAAACACTTTACAACCACTAGGGGGGCCTGGACTTCCGTAAAGGTTTGGTTATTTCTTTTTCCTTTCATTTAAATCTGTCCGTTATTAAAAAAAGACGTCAAAAAAAGTTCTGATAAAATAAATGTCGCCGTCAAAGTTCAATGATTACGTTGTTTGGATCAAATTAGGAATGCGTAACACTACCTACACCCCCCAAACAAAGACACAAAATGACTCATTCCCTCTAGGAAATCGAACATGGAACACTTCACTGTTCACTCAACACGTCACCAAAGCTCACAGTCATGCGTTCACACACGGCACTGACATTTGGGAACCGGGATGAGGGGAAAGGTACAAATATGATGCATCAGTTTGTGGCAGAATCAGACTAAGTTATGTTCAGGTTTCACTTTTGTGTCTCATTGCACAAAACTGTTGTGCATTCAAAGACCCTTGATGATAGTTCGAAACAGAGGTGCCCCTGGTTTTTAAAGACTGGAGAGGCTTCACCCCAAATATTGTAGATACTAGGCGCTTACCATGAATTAATTAACGTGGACACCGACTTAAACAAGTGGAAAAACTTATTGGGGTGTTACCATTTAGTGGTCAATTGTACGGAATATGTACTGTACTGTGCAATCTACTAAAACAAGTTTCAACCAATCAATCAATTAATCCCTATACCAATATGTTGGTAGTGGTACCGGTAACAAAATGTATTTTTGATACTTTTCAAAATAAAGATGAACACACAAACATTTCATTGTTTGTTTCAACTATAAAACTTATGATACATTAAACATCAATCAAAGAAACATTTTGTCATTAAAACCTCTAAAGGCTTAGTGGCCACATGCGTGGACAGCACCTTTTAGCTCTTATTTACAAAAGTGTGTACACTACTGAATTGGGGTCTTATGGCCGCTTATGTGGACACTTATACTGCCATCTGGTGGTGTCAGAAGAATATAACATACAATGGAATTAGGAAAAAAAAGTGTTAAAATAAAAATTAGCATGTCACCAAAGATGAAGTACACATTTGTGTACTTATGGACTAAGTACATCATGTAAAAAGATGATTTTTAGTTTTTATTCTAATTAGGGTCCAATAAGCCCAAATAGCAAAGAGAAATAAAAAAAAACATGTAAACAAACAGCTTGGGCCTTAAGAAGATTAAATAAGATACTAAACAACTTGTCTTTTAGTAGTAAGTAAACAAACAAAGACTCCTAATTAGTATGCAGTAACATATTGTGTCATTTATACACCTATTATTTTGTACACATTATAAAGGACAAGCTGTAAAAAATATTATTAATTTACTTGTTCATTTACTGTTAATATCTGCTTTTTTCCTGTTTGAACATGTTATATCTACACTTCTGTTAAAATGTAATAATCACTTATTCTTCTCTTCTTTGATACTTTACATTAGTTTTGGCTGATATTACACATTTTGATATAAATCCGATAAGTAGGTACAGGATCATACATTGGTCGTATTCAAAGTTCTCCTGTGTCCAGGGACGTATTTCCTGACTTTATAAAGAATAAAAAAGACTAAAGATGTTGTTATGGTGAAAAAACCAAAAAAACATAGTAGTATCGACTAGATACGCTCTTGTACTTGGTATCATTACAGTGGATGTTAGGTGTAGATCCACTCATGGCATTTGTTTACATTCAGGAGCGCTCGCTTGCTATTAGCGTTGAGCTATTGTATCCTGTAGTGAAGCATGTTTAGCTATTCGTCGATACTAGCAAGAATTGTACTTTATTTGTCGCCATGGTGGCGAGGATTAGTGATTTACAAGTAGCTAAAACACTGGTTGTTTGCCGCTATAGCTAACGGCTATGAATTGACCATGAATTGATTAACGTGGACTCCGACTTAAACAAGTTGAAAAACTTATTCGGGTGTCGATTGTACGAAATATGTACTGTACTGTGGAATCTACTAATAAAAGTTTCAATCAATCAATCAATCAATCAATCAATCAATCAATCAGGCTAACAAGAGCAAGAGCTAAGCACCTTTTTGCAGGGCGGCACTTCAGTGTTTATAGCTTCAACTTTGTCCTTAGTTTTTAAGCCAGAATGCGTCCGTTCTACCGTTTCTATCTCCACACCGTTTCTGCGTGCGTTGCCGAACATGCGCCTCTGCTCGTTTTACCAGCAATGTCACAAAGTACCGCTATTTTCAATTGATGAGTATCGCGGTACTTTATTAATACTGGTATACCGCACAACCCTAGTAGATACACTACTAATAATGATCTCATCTTACGAATAAAAGAATGCAAACTCTTGTCCATGGCTACAAAAATCCTAGAACCAGCCCTGGTCGTCCTTCAATCGATGAACATGTTCCTCGGCTGGCGTCGGAGTTTTAAACCTCCTTAAGTGTGCTTCACTTTGCCATTTTCGCTCTGCGAATCGTTTATTCTGTCTTCCTCCGCTTTCTCGGACGCCACGTGGTTGAGGTTGTTGATGGAGACGGTGGGGTCTATCTTGACGGACGTTTTGGACCGGTAGTCCGACCGGGGCGCCGACAGCGGCGCCATCTCCTGGTTGGCGGCGAACTCCCTCCTCGCTCTTTCGTTCCTCCTCGCCCGGCATTTGAGGATGCGCTTGCAGATGAGGTAGGTCATCTCGCAGATGCACATGAAGATGCAGACCACGGATGAGACCACCATGAAGAGGGTGAAGATTTTCTTCTCCGTCGGCCGGGAAATGAAGCAGTCCACCGTGTTGGGGCAGGGATCCAGGGAGCACTTGGAGAGTCGGGGCATGTCGAAGCCGTTGTAGATGTGATGGAGGATGACGAGGAAGCCGGCATCGAACAGGATCTTGAATATCAGGCTTAACTAATTGAACACAAATAATAGTTGTTACCGTTCTGTTATGCAATATCATCTGTCTTAACAATAATATGTGTCCATAGAACCTGTCTCGAAAATGTTGTTGTCAAACAAATTCATGGGAAGAAATTTTTGTGCGAAATAACAAGAGATGTACAGTCATGGTCAAAAGTGTACATACACTTGTAAAGAACATCATGTCATGGCTGTCTTGAGTTGCCAATCATTTCTACAACTCTTATTTTTTTGTGATAGAGTGATTGGAGCACATACTTGTTGGTCACAAAAAACATTCATGAAGTTTGCTTCTTTTATGAATTTATTATGGGTCTACTGAAAATGTGAGGGTCAAAAGTATACATACAGCAATGTTAATATTTGCTTACATGTCCCTTGGCAAGTTTACCTACAATAAGGCGCTTTTGGTAGCCATCCACAAGCTTCTGCTTGAATTTTTGACCACTCCGCTTGACAAAATTGGTGCAGTTCAGCTAAATGTGTTGGTTTTCTGACATGGACTTGTTTCTTTAGCATTGTCCACATGTTTAAGTCAGGACTTTGGGAAGGACATTCTAAAACCTTAATTCTAGCCTGATTTAGCCAGTCCTTTACCACTTTTGAGGTGTGTTTGGGGTCATTGTCCTGTTGGAACACCTAACTGCGCCCAAGACCCAACCTCCGGGCTGATGATTTTAGCTTGTCCTGAACAATTTGGAGCTAATCCTCCTTTTTCATTGTCTCATTTACTCTCTGTAAAGCACCAGTTCCATTGGCAGCAAAACAGGCCCAGAGTATAATACTACCACCACCATGCTTGACGGTAGGTGTGGTGTTCCTGGGATGAAAGGCCTCACCTTTTCTCCTCCAAACATATTGCTGGGTATTGTGGCCAAACAGCTAAATTTTTGTTTCATCTGACCACATAATTTTCCTCCAGAAGGTCTTATCTTTGTCCATGTGATGTGACTTAAATGTGTGGACAATGCTGAAGAAACAAGTCCATGTCAGAAAACCAACAAATTTAGCTGAACTGCACCAATTTAGTCAAGAGGAATGGTCAACAATTCAAGCAGAAGCTTGTGGATGGCTACCAAAAGTGCCTTATTGCAGGTAAACTTGCCAAGGGACATGTAAGCAAATATTAACATTGCTGTATGTATACTTTTGACCCTCACATTTTCAGTAGACCCATAATAAATTCATAAAAGAAGCAAACTTCATGAATGTTTTTTGTGACCAACAAGTATGTGCTCCAATCACTACATCACAAAAAAATAAGAGTTGTAGAAATGATTGGAAACTCAAGACATCCATGACATTATGTTCTTTACAAGTGTATGTACACTTTTGACCACGATGCCAGTCTTCATGAGTGCTTATGGAGGTGAAAAGCAGTCAGTATCTGGTGTGACCACCAGAAAATAAGCCTCAAAATAGTGCAATTTTTTTCTCAACTTTCTGAAAAAGCTGCAGCGATTGAGTCATTTTAGGCTGCAACATTCACTAAAAAAGCCCCAGACTGATTGTGGGACATCCTCATTGTACTTTTGATTATGCGTGGTATAAAACAAGTAAAACAATAACAGTATTTGTTAGTGTTGAAATGTTGGTCTTTTTTGAGGTTGAGAATACTGCAACCATTGATAACAAATTCATAAAAACACAAGTTGATTTTAACTTTATGAAAGAAAATAAGCCTCAAAATAGTGCAAAAGCTGCTGCGGTTGAGTCATTTTAGGCTGCAACATTGACAAAAAAGGTCCAGACTGATTGTGGGACATCCAAATTGTACTTTGAAGTCTGTGTAGTATAAAACGAGTAAAACAACAACAGTATTTGTTAGTGTTGAAATTTTGTGCTTTTTGAGGTTGAGAATACTGCAAACATTGATGACAAATTCTTAAAAACACAAGTTGATTTAACTTTATGGAATAAAAATAAGCCTCAAAATAATGCAACTTTTTTCGCAATGCGATTGAGTCATTTTAGGCTGCAACATTGACAAAGAAACCCCAGACTGATTGTGGGACATCCTCATTTTACTTTTGAGTCTGTGTGGTATAAAACGAGTAAAACAATAACAGTATTTGTTAGTGTTGAAATCTTGTTTTTTTTTTGAGGTTGAGAATACTGCAACCATTCTTTAAAAAAATTCTTAAAAACACAAGTTGATTTAACTTTATGAAAGGAAATAAGCCTCAAAATAGTGCAAAAGCTGCTGCGATTGAGTCATTTTAGGCTGCAACATTCACAAAAAAGCCCCAGACTGATCCTCTTTGTAAAAAAAGGTCTTTTTTTCCTCATGCTTACCAAGTAGGTCCACCACAGACCTCCACGTTTCTTCCCAGGGTTGGCGTAGTGATTCCCCTTGTGCGTTTGGGTGTAGGTCTTGTTCTTCTTCTCGCGGTACTTGACGTGGGCCGTCACCAGCAGGGAGGGGCAGGTGACAAAGATGAGCTGCAGGGCCCACAGGCGGATGTGGGAGATGGGGAAGATGGCGTCGTAGCAGACGTTGTTGCACCCGGGCTGAGCCGTGTTGCACACAAAGTCCTTGCTGTCGTCGCCCCACACTCGCTGCGCCGCCACCACAAACACCAACACCCGGAACACGAAGACCACGGAGAGCCAGACGCGGCCGAACGACGTGGAGTACTCGTTGACCCCGCTGAGGAGGGACTCCAGGGCGGACCAGTTCATCGCTGCTGCCTGGCGGGGGTGGAGGAGAGGAGGAGGGAGGGGGTCTCGAGGTCAGGTGGATGGCGTTGTCAATGTGTCCACCCTGAGTGGACGGGAAGTGAAAAGTTAGCGACGGCGGTTTAACATAGTCCGGGAAAAAATGAACGTTTTTGTCTTTCATCCAAAAAAACTAAATACTTAAACAAACTTTATTGATCCGCAAGGGAAATTGTTCCACACAGTAGCTCAGTTACAATGGTTGGAAATGGTAAGGATGGAAAGGATAATGCACACAAGGGCACAAAAAAGAGGGTGGAAATCATTAACAATTAATAATTAATTAACAATAAATGACTTCA
The DNA here is from genome assembly GCF_033978685.3 of Nerophis lumbriciformis. Lineage (NCBI taxonomy): Eukaryota > Metazoa > Chordata > Actinopteri > Syngnathiformes > Syngnathidae > Nerophis > Nerophis lumbriciformis. The sequence goes on along the minus strand of NC_084568.2, from coordinate 35,890,687 downwards.
TAATTAAAAGATAGGTTGAAAACACTATTTTTCCGGATAAAGACAACTTACAATTAAATCTGATATTTCTTTCTTCAATCCAAATAAATCAAAAATATGTCTGTGTATCGTTAAATTATCTTATAAATCTATTGTTTTTTCAACATTAAAATCAAATAATTTGGATAATTTTACAATATATATATGTGTATGGATATATGTATATGTGTATGTATGTAAAGGGAAAAGTGGATGGATGAATGGATGGATGGATGGATATATACAGGTATATACTGTATGTATATATATATATATATATATATATATATATATATATATATATATATACAGGCTGTCAAAATCAACAAGTTAACTCATATGATTAATCACCAAAAGTTAATAATCACGGAGACACTTATTTTTATTTTTGTATTTTTTATTTAATTAAAAAAAAAAAAAATTCATGGAGACACTTGGATTAATAACGCAATTTATATATGTATATGTATATATGTGTATATATATATATGTATATGTATATATGTGTATATATATATATGTATATATATGTATATATATGTGTATATATGTATATATATGTGTATATATATGTATATATATATATATGTATGTATATATATATGTATGTATATATATTATATATATATATGTATGTATATATATGTATATATTATATATATATATATGTATATATGTATATTATATATATATATATGTATATATATATATATATATATATATATATATATATATATATATATATATGTATAATATATATATATATATATATATATATATATATATATATATATATATATATATATATATATATATATATATATATATATGAATATATATGTATATATTTATATGATTAATCACCAAAAGTTATTAATCACGGAGACACTTATTTTTATTTTTGTATTTTGTATTTTGTATTTTTTATTTTTTTTTCATGGAGACACTTGGATTAAAAACGCAATTTATTTCAACCCTATTTATACATATGTATATATGTATGTGTGTGTATATATATATATATATATATATATATATATATATATATATATATATATATATATATATATATATATATATATATATATATATACACACATATATATATATGTATTTGTGTATATATATATATATATATACATATATATATATATATATATATATATATATATATACACACACATACATATATACATATGTATAAATAGGGTTGAAATAAATTGCGTTTTTAATCCAAGTGTCTCCATGAAAAAAAAAAATTAAAAAAAAAATACAAAATACAAAAATAAAAATAAGTGTCTCCGTGATTAATAACTTTTGGTGATTAATCATATAAATATATACATATATATTCATATATATATATATATTATACATATATATGTATATATATATATATATATGTGTATATATGTATATATATATGTGTATATATGTATATATATGTATGTATATATGTATATATTATATATATATGTATATATATATATGTGTATATATGTATATATATGTATGTGTATATGTATATATTATATATATATATGTATATATATGTATGTGTGGGAAAAAATCACAAGACTATTTCATCTCTACAGGCCTGTTTCATGAGGGGGGTACCCTCAATCGTCAGGAGATTTTAATGGGAGCATTCGCATACCATGGTTTATATAGGGCACAGAGTGGGTGGGTACAGGCTGGCCTAGGGGCGTGGTGATTGGCTCATGTGTTACCTAGGAGGTGTTTCCGTCTATGGCGGCATGCTGTTACAATTTCGCTGCGCTTGTTGAGGGATGACAGGTCTGGACGGTATATAATAAACAGTTTCTCTTTCAAGCATAGGTTGCATCTTTTATTACCACTATTGTAAGGTGTGCTGGATGCAAGAATTTGCCATGTTATTGAATATTCAACATTATTGTCTTTGAGGTCCCAAATGTGTTTGCTGAGTTCTGTGGTATTTCGCAGGTTTTTGTTCCTGAAAGAAGCCTTGTGATTGTTCCATCTGGTTTTGAATTCTCCCTCTGCTAATCCTACATATGTGTCGGATGTGTTAATGTCCTTGCGTATTACCTTAGATTGGTAGACAACTGATGTTTGTAAGCACCCCCCGTTGAGAGGGCAATCAGGTTTCTTTCGACAATTACATCCTTTGTTGGTTTTGGAGTCGTTCTGTCTGAGGGCCGACGGCTCATTTGCAATTGTTTTGTTGTGGTTTGAGATGATTTGTCGTATATTGTTCATGCAGCTGTAGCTCAATTTAATGTTGTTCTTGTTGAATACTTTTCTTAGGATGTTGTCTTTGGGAAAGTGTTTGTCAATCAGATTGAGGAATTTGTGTCCAATGTTCGTTGAGACGTTTTTGCTGTATGGGGGGTTGTACCAGATGATGTCGTTCCGTTTTCTGTTCTTTTTTGGCTGGTTTCCTGGCGTGGGTTCATAGGTGAGGGTGAAATTGTATCCGCTTTCATCAAGGGCTTTTTGGTACGGGGGGGTTGCTTGGTCAAATTCAGCTTTGCTAGATGACAGCATCGATAGCCTTTTATTGATTCCGGTAGGTATTCTTTTCGTGGTGGTGGGTGGGTGGTTGCTGTCATGGTGCACGTATTGGAGTGTTGTGTTGGGTTTCGTGAATGGTTGGTAGCTGTTATTTCTCAGGTTGAAAGTGACGTCAAGGAAGTTGACGGTTTGCTTGTTGGCTTCAATCGTGATCCGTAGGCCGTTCTCTTTGAAAATTTGGCATATGCGCTTCTTGGTATTCTCGCTGCTCCTTGGCGAGGCGCGACACACTGCCACACATATGTATATATATGTATATATGTATAATATATATATATATATGTATATATATATGCATATATTTATATATGTATATATATAATATATATATGTATATATATGTATATGTATATATATATGTGTGTATATATAGATATGTATATATGTGTGTATATATATGTATATATGTGTGTGTGTATATATATATATATATATATATATATATATATGTATATATATATATATATATATGTATGTATATATGTGTATATATATGTATGTATGTATATATATGTGTGTATATATATATATGTATATATATATGTGTGTATATATATATATGTATGTATATATATGTGTATATATGGATATATATATGTGTATGTATATATATATATGTATATATATATATGTGTGTGTATATATATGTATATATATATGTATGTGTATATATATATATATATATATATATATATATATATATATGGACTGTCAAAATCAACAATTTAACTCATTTGATTGGCCCTAGTGTGTGAATGTGAGTGTGAATGTTGTCTGTCTATCTGTGTTGGCCCTGTGATGAGGTGGCGACTTGTCCAGGGTGTACCCCGCCCGATTGTAGCTGAGATAGGCTCCAGCGCCCCCCGCGACCCCAAAGGGAATAAGCGGTAGAAAATGGATGGATGGATTAATCACCAAAAATTATTGCATTAATCATGGAGACACTTCGATCAATGATGTAATTGATTTGACCCTACAAGCTCTATTACCTTAACCGCTATACGGTCAGCGATCAGATCAATGCATACACCAGTACAACATGAGCGAGGAGACTCCGACTGGTGTGCTGACTGGCAAATTTCACTCTAAATTACAGCTTGAAATAACTTAGCGAAAACTATTACCAAGTTTTTGTGCAAATAAATGACATACTTTCAAGTAAAACTTTGAAAAAAACCTAAACACTATATTGCCAAAAGTATTTGGCCACCTGCCTTGACTCACATATGAACTTGAAGTGCCATCCCATTCCTAACCCATAGGGTTCAATATGACCTTTTGCAGCTATTACAGCTTCAACTCTTCAGGGAAGGCTGTCCACAAGGTTGCGGAGTGTGTTTATAGGAATTTTCCATCATTTTTCCAAAAGCACATTGGTGAGGTCACACACTGATGTTGACTCTCAGTCTCCGTTCTAATTCATCTCAAAGGTGTTCTATCGGGTTCAGGTCAGGACTCTGTGCAGGCCAGTCAAGTTCATCCGCACCAGACTCTGTCATCCATGTCTTTATGGACCTTGCTTTGTGCACTGGTGCACAGTCATGTTGGAGGAGGAAGGGGCCCGCTCTAAACTGTTCCCACAAGGTTGGGAGCATGGAATTGTCCAAAATACTTTGGTATCCTGGAGCATTCAAAGTTCCTTTTGCTGGAACTAAGGGGCCAAGCCCAACTCCTGAAAAACAACCCCACACCATATTTCCTCCTCCACCAAATTTCACATTCGGCACAATGCAGTCCAAAATGTAGTGTTCTCCTGGCAATTTCCAAACCCAGACTGGTCCATCAGATTGCCAGATGGAAAAGTGTGATTCATCAGTCCAGAGAAGGCGTCTCCACTGCTCTAGAGTCCAGTGGTGACGTGCTTTACACCACCGCATCCCACACTTTGCATTGGACTTGGTGATGTATGGCTTAGATGCAGCTGCTCGGCCATGAAGCTCTCTGCGTACTGTACGTGGGCTAATTGGAAGGTCACATGAAGTGTGGAGCTCTGTAGCAAGTGACTGTGCAGAAAGTCTTTGCACTATGCTGACCTCTCTGTCAGTTTATGTGGCCTACCACTTGGTGGCTGAGTTGCTGTTGTTCCCAAACTCTTCACTTTTATTATAATATAAAGCTCACGGTTGACGTTGGGATATTTAGGAGCCAGGAAATTTCCAGACTGGATTTGTTGCACAGGTGGCATCCTATGACAGTTCCACGCTGGAAATCACTGAAAGCGGCCTGTTCTTTCACAAATGTTTGTAGAAACAGTCTCAATGCCTAAGTACAAGTGATTAGGACACTGACAGATATCAGGCGTCAAAAAACAAAACATTTGACTCTGAAGTGGGAGATAAAAAAAAAAACTCTAGCATGCTAACGTTAGCATGGTAGCAAATGACTAACTTTAGCAAGGAGCATTTTGACTTTGGAGCGGTTTGAATCGGCTGCGAAATGTAGACGCAGTGACACATTTGAATGGGAAAATAAGGGATACGGAAAAGATGTATTCACAAAAAGATATATTTTTATGCAAATGGTAAGCAAAACCTGTGACTAATGTGCTGCCAAACTGGTCGGGCGAGCTGCAAACGGTCTTTGTTTACACACTCTAGGATGTAACCTGCTAGAGGTGCGGCCGTTCTTTTGTCTCGTTTTTTTTTTCTTCCTAAAGAAGAGTCTGCTTGCATGTAGACAATACTGTGAAATTTAAGTTTGTAGTAATTCATAGTCATTAGTTTTGACGTTTATTATATATTTGAAGGTATAGTGTTGGTCAAACATAACAAAGAGCAACCTGGAGTAAAATATATTTATTATTGTAGTAATAATATATAAAATCTAATATACATATGTATATTATATTCTTTTGTGCAGAAAAATGTACTTTCATTCATTTCATTTGATATATGCTAACATATAATCTATGTATCATGTTTTATTCAGACGCATTCATTATTCATGTCCCTTTGCCAACAGGAAGACTTTTTTTTTTTTTTTTTAGGTTTTTTTTACTTTCCCAATAATCCGAGTCCACCAAATATGGACAAACTCTGCTGCGAGACGTTGTCAAATATGTACTTTTGCAAATAGCACCTCATCTTTTTCCACGTAATTTCCCAGGTGAGACACCGTTGCCGTGACAATCAACAACACCCGGTAAGTATGTGGACTGAACAAACACATGAGAAAAACAAAAGATGTAAGCTTCCTGGAAACACCGAGGCAGTTGGAAAAAACGGAGACAAGCATGACATAATGTGTAGAACAGGTACCTTACCTGGTATAAAAGCCTCCATTCAAGTCCCTGACTGTGACTGAGTGAAGTTGGCGTAGGTCAGAGGTGTATCATGGCTGTGGTGTGGGTGGAGCATCATCCAATACTGCGAAATACATTCCAATTGAACCAGTTTAGGGGATTTTCACCATCGAGAAAATGAAATGATGAAAAATAAATAAAATACTGTAAAGTAATGCAATCAGGAGGCTGGTCCGTACAAGGGAGTTGGGTAAAACCGGGGGTCAGCAACCCGCGGCTCTTTAGCGCCGCCCTAGAGGCTCCCTGGTCCTCTTTCAGAGATGTGTGAAAATGGAAAAAGATGAAAAAAAAATTGAATCTTGGGGTTCATCACCAGCAGTTCCTGACATTATTATTTTATTATTACTGTTATAACTTATAACATGTCTGAACTGATACTACTACTACGACTATTACTGCCTGATACCAAAGTACATGTCTGTCAGGTTTGTCACTGACAGTTCAGTTAGGTTTTGGTTTTTCCTGTCTTTGTTTCCTGTCAGCGCTCTTATTTTGGTTATTTCCTGATTATCTCCCTGAGTGCTTTGTCCCCTCAGCTGTGGCTTATTGGCACCTGGCCACACCTGGTGTCAATCAGTCACTACTACCTGTCATAATACTTGTCGTTGTAGCTCTGTCTACTTTTGTTCACTCTGCTCATGTCATAGTTCCTTCGTGTCACAGTAAGTGTTTTTGTTTCTTGTCGACAGTTAGCCTTTGTGCTATTTTACTTAATAGCCAAGTTTGTTCTCCGCCTTGTGCGCGCCTTTTGTTTGTACCCTTTTGTTTGTTTTTTTGCTATAGTGTTAAATTAAATCATGTTTTCTTGTACCAAGCCTGCCGCCATCTCTGCATCTTGGGGTTCGCCACCAACATACTCTGACAATGTCAAACTACTTCCTTGACCGCCTAAATGACCGCCATAACCACAACACCCGGGGGAGCTCTACTAACCACGTTAAACCCAGATTCCGATCTAACAAAGGTCTTAACTCATTCTCTTTCTATGCCACATCAATGTGGAATGCGCTCCCAACAGGTATAAAAGAAAGGGCATCTCTATCCTCCTTCAAAAGCGCAATAAAAGTACACCTCCAGGCAACTTCAACCCTAAACTAACCCCCTCTCCGGATTGTTGTTAATAATCAAATGTAAACAATCAAATGCAGATATTTTTCTTATGCCTTATGATCTCTCTCTCTCTCTCTCTCTCTCTCTCTCTCTCTCTCTCTCTCTCTCTCTCTCTCTCTCTCTCTCTCTCTCTCTCTCTCTCTCTCTATGTCCACTACTTGCTGTACATATCCTACCAAGTCAGACCTACACTGTTTCAATATCCATTTCTCTGTTCTCAATTGTTGATGACTGATGATAACAACCAAACCTAACCCCCCCCCCCCCCCACCCCGAATTGTAAATAATGTAAATAATTCAATGTATACACCCTGATGATTGTCTTGTGTGATGACTGTATTATGATGATAGTATATATGATAGTATATATCTGTATCATGAATCAATTTAAGTGGACCCCGACTTAAACAAGTTGAAAAACTTATTGGGGTGTTACCATTTAGTGGTCAACTGTACAGAATATGTACTTCACTGTGCAACCTACTAATAAAAGTCTCAATCAAAAAAAACTACTGCTACTATGTTTAGTACAATTTTGTGATGTAAAATGTCAAATATATTTTTTGTTTATATCCCAACGATGCCCCCCCCCCAAAAGAAGGAAACAGCAGGAAAACAAAATAATAATATTTACAGATGAATCAATTAAATTTAAAAAAATGAAATAATATTAATAAATTAATAATTATAATAATCAGCTATACAATAAAATAAAAAAAAAAGGCAAAAATATACACGTATATATATACATATAGAGAGTAATCCTTTTTTTTTTTAGACAGTGCAATCACTAATTCGAGAAATTAAAATCAGGCTTATGGGGCGTGACAGAATTGACCCAGTTTTCCCAGTATGAGTTAAATTTCTCCAATTTATAATGAATAAAAGCAGTTATCTTCTCTGTTTTATATACGTCCATTGTGATTTCCATCCATTGCTTCAAAGTTGGGCTCTCCTGGGATATCCATTTACATGTTGGAGGTGGTACGATTTAATTTGTGTTCGTACAAATGCAAAATAAAATGCATTCTTTCACATCTTTATTTCCACAAATTACATATAGTACCGACGAGAGTACTGATGAATACCAATATCGATAAGAGTATCGTACCGATAACATCTTAACAAGACCTGGGCAAAATACGGCCCGCGGGCCACATGCGGCCCATTAAGATCGACGTTTTTAGACCTTTAACATCAAAACTGTCGCCACCATTATAAAGTGCAGTGCTGTTTTTATTGTATTTTTTATTTATCTAATTTTTATTGACATCCAGCATCAGACATTCCTATCCATTACATCATATTTACATGCATCACATATCTGTTGTCTGCCCTAAATGTCAAATTATTTTTTTTGTTTATATCCCAACGATGCCACCCCCCCAAAAGAAAGAAACACCAAGAAAAAAAAAGAAAATGTAGAGATAAATCAATTAAATAAAGAAAAAGGAAATCATATTAATATTCTCTCTTTCAGAGATGTGTGAAAATGGAAAAATATGAAAAAAAAAAAAATCTTGCGGTTCGTCACCACCAGTTTCTGACATTATTTTATTATCATTGTTATTTCCTATTAACTTATAACATGTCTGAACTGATACTACTACTATGACTATTACTACTACTACTATGTTTAGTACAATTTTGTGATGTAAAATACAAAAAAGTATTTACACAATCAGCGTACAGTATTTTTAAATAACTTAACTTTGTATTTAAAGGATGAACCTCATTTATAGTCATATACTGCGTAAATCTGAAGACAAGGAAAATAACCAAATCTTTCAAAACAATTGTTATTATTAACCATTATTCAACCAAATTATTTTTTAATTGTTTTAAAATTGTATTTATTATTTGCATTATATTACATTATTTGTTGAATTTACAAACCCACAATCTGTTATTGTTTTGAAAGTGTATTATTGTTGTTGTAATATTTATATGATTTATTATTACATATTTGTTATTTAAATAACACAATTCGGAGCTTTCCCCAAACACTTTGTGAGGGTTTCACTTCAGCCCTACCTTAACTCTGCGTTAACGTTAGTGTATGCTTGGAATGTGTCTGTTCGTGCTGTACATACCGATTGTAAGTTGAGTACGTTCAGGTGATTTACTGGTAAATGTAGTGCACTTAAAGTAAGCCGGAGCCAAAGTGCAGGTTTCTCTTTCAACTAGCTTTTCATGTGTGGTTCCAAACTTCCCTCAACATAAATGTCAGGTTCAAACACCAAACTATCTATTAAACAAGACAAGAAGAAGGAATCAGGCAGAGACAGAGTTCAATTTTTCTCATGAGGAGAGACGTATTGGGGTGCACACTCATACAGTTTCCCCCTACGCTCTAAGGTACAGTCCCACGTGCTCCTCTATTTATTCGGGAGGTCCTTAGTTCACATCACTGAGGCTGCTTCTGAAGGGAGGGGTAATGCAAGCAGCCCCAGTAGACACAATACATGATTAATCAGAATGGAAATGTGCTGACACTCGTGATTTCGCCCTGTCTCTGTTTTGTCTGCGTTGAGGTACTCGATGTCCGTCCTTGGCTGTCAGCAGGCAGGGTCTGGAACCAAACTGCTGACACGAGACAACTTGCAAAGCAAGACCACAAGTTGTGCGTTTGCACAGATAGAAAAGTACAACTTCAGCACAATTGATAATAACTATAGCAACGGCCTTTAAGCATAAGAGTTGTGTGATAACTTATATATATATTTATTCTAACAATAAAATACGACACATTTGTCTGCAAAGAGCTCAAAATATGTGGCTGTGAGGATATATTATGAAAAAATAGAACCCTGCGAGACACCATGAGTAAACCATGAAATACAGTGTCTGTACAGTGTCATGCCTTTTTGGAAACTTTTCATCAGGATACTAAAAGCAAATTCATTGTATGAATTGTGCTACTGTGGTCAATGACATAAAATAACAATTATGAGACTGAACATGTATACATTTTTAATAAGTATTGAACTGTTGAAATTCAATGATTTGGTGCATTTGCAAACAGCTAAACAATAATCTGCTACACAATAAAGTACAACAAATATTCTCAACAAAAGAACACATATATCATTTTATTTAGTTGAATTGTGGAATTGATGAAGCAAATAAGTCAAACTATATACTCGGGTTGTACGGTATACTGGTACTGATGTAGCATCGCGGTTCTAATGAATCAAAAATGGTACTATACTCTGTTTGAAAAGTAGCGGTTAGATATATATTTTCTTTATAACTGGCAAGACGGCGCGTCGTCACGTCGTGACATTGCTGGTTTTACGAGCAGAGGAGCATGTTCGGCAGTGCACACACACAGAGTACTTACAAGCATACAGAAAAGGCACAATGGACACATTTTGGTGTGAAAAGTAAAGATAAAGGTGACATTATAACACTGAAACACCCTCAGGAAGAGAAAACATGGCTAATGAGTTAGCGTCTAATGTCCATCCGCAGTCGGCAGTGTTTTAGCTACTTCTAAATCACTAAGCCTCGCCTCCATGGCAACAAATAAAGTATGTTTCTTACAAGTAATATTATCACTGGAGGACGAGGAATAGCTAAACATGCTTCACTACACACCGTAGAAGGATACAATAGCTCACCGGCGTCACAATGTAAACAAACGCCATGGGTGGATCTACACCTGACATCCACTGTAATGATACCAAGTACAGGAGCGTATCTAGTCAATACTACTATGATTATATCGATATTTTTTATCGTCAAAAAATCTTTTTTTTTTTCTTCATATTATATTAATAAACTCAGGAAATATGACTCATTTGAGTATGACCAATGTATGATCCTGTAATTACTTGGTATCGGATCGATACCTACATGTGTGGTATCATCCAAAACTAATGTCAAGTATTAAAGAAGAGAAGAATAATTGATTATTACATTTTAACAGAAGTGTAGATAAAACATGTTAAAACAGAAAATAAGCAGATATTAACAGTAAATGAATAAGTAGATTAGTAATCACTTTTTACAGCTTGTCCTTAATAATGTGTACAAAATAATAGACTGATAAATGGCACAATATGTTACTGCAGACTAATTCGGAGCCTTTGTTTGTTTACTTACTACGAAAAGACAAGTTTTCTAGCATGTTCATTATTTTATTTAAGGACAAACTTGTTTTTTGATTGCAATAATAAACATATGTTTAATGTACCCTAAGATTTCTTTGTGAAAGTAAAGCCAATAATAACATTTTTTGTGGTTTCCTTTATTTAGAAACGTATCAGTTTCACTCTGTTTTTCATAGACATATGCAGCGTCAGTTGGCTTGATCCTTAAAAAAGGGCCACCTGTTTAACACCTTTTTTTTTCTCACATAATCAATGACCTCACTAATTGCACTTAGCGCTGCTATTTTTTTTTGAACACGCCCTTTTCAGTAAATGATTCAGTTTCACAGAATCAGCAGCATGCACGTCATGCCTGTTGGGTCCGTTTACCTTTACTACTTCTAGAAACTTACTTGCAGTGTAGAAGTTGCAATTGTCACAACTACATCCCTATCTCCCATTGTTGACTAATTTCACTTTTTTAAAGTTCCACACTACAAAATAATGCAAGTGCGTAAGATTCCTGCTGATATTGTACCATATAAATATTGGTATCGGCCGATACTTAAGAACCCAATATCATTCAATCTACTTTCACGAGTCATCACTGAATTACTGGATTTCAGGTTAAGAACAGCTTCTCTGTTCGTCCCTCAAGCATCTGGCTATGGAGCGAGACCATGGCATTCATCCTCTTGCTTGTCTATGCATGGTGCAATCGTGTGTGTGCAGTGTGTATCATTGGTTTCTATTGGTATTTGCATTGTTCCATTTGTAGTGTAATAATGCTCATTGTCATTTCTGTATTATTATTTATTTCACTAACTGCTTCTTTGCTATCACTTTTACCATCATATTTGTACATGTCCTATTTGCTGATGTTGCTCTATTGTTGTTGTTGTTGTTGTGTTTGCTGTTATTGTTGTTGTCTCTCTGTCTTATCCCCCTCTTGTCCCCACAATTTCCCCCTCTGTCTTCCTTTTTTTTTCTCTTTCTATCCCCTCCTGCTCCGGCCCGGCTGCACCAAATGATAATACAAACCCCGTTTCCGTATGAGTTGGGAAATTGTGTTAGATGTAAATATAAACGGAATACAATTATTTGCAAATCCTTTTCAACCCATATTCAGTTGAATATGCTACAAAGACAACATATTTGATGTTCAAACTCATAAACTTTATTTTTTTTTGCAAATAATAATTAACTTATATTTTCATGGCTGCAACACGTGCCAAAGTAGTTGGGAAAGGGCATGTTCACCACTGTGTTACATGGCCTTTCCTTTTAACAACACTCAGTAAACGTTTAGGAACTGAGGAGACACATTTTTTAAGCTTCTCAGGTGGAATTTGTTCCCATTCTTGCTTGATGTACAGCTTAAGTTGTTCAACAGTCCGGGGGTCTCCGTTGTGCTATTTTAGGCTTCATAATGCGCCACACATTTTCAATGGGAGACAGGTCTGGACTACAGGCAGGCCAGTCTAGTACCCCCACTCTTTTATTATGAAGCCACGTTGATGTAACACGTGGCTTGGCATTGTCTTGCTGAAATAAGCAGGGGCGTCCATGGTAACGTTGCTTGGATGGCAACATATGTTGCTCCAAAACCTGTATGTACCTTTCAGCATTAATGGCGCCTTCACAGATGTGTAAGTTACCCATGTCTTGGGCACTAATACACCCCCATACCATCACACATGCTGCCTTTTACACTTTGCGCCTATAACAATCCGGATGGTTCTTTTCCTCTTTGGTCCGAAAGACAAGACATCCACAGTTTCCAAAAACAATTTGAAATGTGGACTCGTCAGACCACAGAACACTTTTCCACTTTGTATCAGTCCATCTTAGATGAGCTCAGGCCCAGCGAAGCCGACGGTGTTTCTGGGTGTTGTTGATAAACAGTTTTCGCCTTGCATAGGAGAGTTTTAACTTGCACTTACAGATGTAGCGACCAACTGTAGTTACTGACAGTGGGTTTCTGAAGTGTTCCTGAGCCCATGTGGTGATATCCTTTATACACTGATGTCGCTTGTTGATGCAGTACAGCCTGAGGATCGAAGGTCACGGGCTTAGCTGCTTACGTGCAGTGATTTCTCCAGATTCTCTGAACCCTTTGATGATATTACGGATCGTAGATGGTGAAATGGTAAATTCCTTGCAATAGCTGGTTGAGAAAGGTTTTTCTTAAACTGTTCAACAATTTGCTCACGCATTTGTTGACAAAGTGGTGACCCTCGCCCCATCCTTGTTTGTGAATGACTGAGCATTTCATGGAATCTACTTTTATACCCAATCATGGCACCCACCTGTTCCCAATTAGCCTGCTCACCCTTGGGATGTTCCAAATAAGTGTTTGATGAGCATTCCTCAACTTTATCAGTATTTATTGCCACCTTTCCCAACTTCTTTGTCACGTTTTGCTGGCATCAAATTCTAAAGTTAATGATTATTTGCAAAAGAAAAAAATGTTGATCAGTTTGAACATCAAATATGTTGTCTTTGTAGCATATTCAACTGAATATGGGTTGAAAATGATTTGCAAATCATTGTATTCTGTTTATATTTACATCTAACACAATTTCCCAACTCATATGGAAACAGGGTTTGTATAAACACATTTAATAAAGTCAAATACAAATAGAATAGAATAGAATAGAAAGTACTTTATTGATCCCTGGGGGAAATTCAGCACCACAGTTCGCTCACAATAAACAATAAACACTTAGGAATTTTTTACATGTGAATAATATAAATACAGTCTATTATACAGCATTATTCACATGTGAACAATATAAATACAGTCTATTATACAGCATTATTCACATGTGAATAATATAAATACAGTCTATTATACAGCATTATTCACATGTGAATAATATAAATAGTCTATTATACAGCATTATTCATATGTGAATAATATAAATACAGTCTATTATACAGCATTATTCACATGTGAATAATATACATAGTCTATTATACAGAATTATACACATGTGAATAACATAAATACAGTCTATTATACAGCATTATTCACATGTGAATAATATAAATACAGCCTATTATACAGCATTATACACATGTGAATAACATAAATACAGTCTATTATACAGCACTATTCACATGTGAATAATATACATACAGTCAATTATACATCATTATCCACATGTGAATAACATAAATACAGTCTATTATACAGCATTATACACATATGAATAACATAAATACAGTCTATTATACAGCATTATACACATGTGAATAACATAAATGCAGTCGATTATACCGCATTATTCACATGTGAATAATTAAATACAGTCTATTATACAGCATTATTCACATGTGAATAACATAAATACAGTCTATTATACAGCATTATTCACATGTGAATAATATAAATACAGTTTATTATACAGCATTATACACATGTAAATAATATAAATACAGTCTATTATACAGCATTATTCACATGTGTATAACATAAATACAGTCTGTTATACAGCATTATTCACATGTGAGTAATATAAATACAGTCTATTATACAGCATTATTCACATGTGAATAACATAAATACAGTCTATTATACAGCATTATTCACATGTGAATAATATAAATATATTATACATTTATAGTACATGTACAGTCGAAGGGAACATATGCATTATACAGTCTGATGGCTGTCGGTATGAAGGACTTCCTGTGTCGTAATAATAATAATAATAAATAAGGCAACAAAAGAAGTATCCCAAACTTCTCTTTTGTAAAGTAAATTTGCACAGCCCATATGGGCGTCTACGTCTACAATATGATTTGCCTGAGTAGCTGGAAAAGGACAAAAAAAAAAAGAAAAAGAAATGAGCTGTAACAATAATTATAGGATAGGATGGAACATGATAGGATAGGATAGACTTAATTGTCCCCAACAAAAAAAAAAAGTGGAAATTGTGTGATTAAGGTGCAGATTTTACATACAGAGAAAACAATGAAAAACTAAAAATGAGTAATAAACAACAATAACACCACTATACACATAGAGTATATACATATCGCACAATAAACGATTGCACTGTGTATAAATAATAAAACACTCTCTTAACACCCATTGTGACAAAAAATTAGGACCTTTTGGCCATTTTCATTTTGTAAAAGTAGCTCTAAAGGAACAAAGTTTGGAGACTCCTGGTATAAACTTACTGACATTTTAAAACCACTCCTTGTAAACACATAATGTTAACATGCACCTTACCTTAGTTTGAGCAAAGCCTTCGAAATGAGTCCAAGTTGCTGTTGTGCTGCATTTGAGAAACACTGTGCATCACTCGGAGGACCTCCATCTTTTTGTACTCAACTTGTTTTGCACCATTTTTGTAGCATTCTATTTTTAAAGGCAGACTGACACTTTAGTCTGGAACATGTTAAGCGTTCAGACATGTGCTAAAGTAAACAAGCATTGGACAAGTAACAATGACAAAAAATGCTGTTTGGAACGTTATCGCTTGGGTGTTATTATTATTTTCCATAGCATTGATTCTAGATATTTCTGTGTGAAGATATTTTTGTCAAGAACAGGAAAACAATAATATATATAAGAAATTAGGGTTGTACGGTATACCGGTACTAGTATAGTATCGCGGTACTAATTCATCAAAAACAGTACGATACTCTGTTGTCGTGGCATTGCTGTTTTTGGGAGCAGAGGAGCATGTTCGGCAGCGCACACTCACTGAGGACTTACAAGCAGACACAGTGTGTAGGCAGAAAAGGAATGGATGCATTTTGGTCTTAAAACTAAAGACAAAGGTGAAGTTATAACACTGGAACACCCTCAGGAAGAGGTGCTTTAAGACATGGCTAGCTAGTTAGCAGCTAACATCCATCTGCAGTCTGCAGTGTTTTAGCTACTTCCAAATCACTAATCCTTGTCTCCATGGCAACAAATAAAGTAAGTTTCTTACAGGACAAGAAATAGCTAAACATGCTTCACTACACACCGTAGGAGGATAGAATAGCTCACCGGCGTCACAATGTAAACAAACGCCATGGGTGGATCTACACCTGACATCCACTGTAATGATACCAAGTACAAGAGCCTATCTAGTCGATACTACTATGATTACATCGATATTTGTTATCGTCACAAAATCTTTTTTCTTTAAAAAAAAAAAAATCGTATTATGTTTATAAACTCAGGAAATACGTCCCTGGACACAGGATGTATTGGATGATACCTAAATGTGTGGTATCATCCAAAACGAATGTCAAGTATCAAAGAAGAGAAGAATAAGTGATTATTACATTTTAACAGAAGTGTAGATAGAACATGTTCAAACAGAAAATAAGCAGATATTAACAGTAAATGAACAAGTGGATTGATAATCCATTTTTACAGCTTGTCCTTTATAATGTGTACAAAATAATAGGTGTATAAATGACACAATATGTTACTGCATACGTCAGCAGACTAATTAGGAGTCTTTGTTTGTTTACTTACTACTAAAAGACAAGTTGTCTAGTATGTTCACTATTTTATTTAAGGACTAAATTACAATAATAAACATATGTTTCATGTACCCTGAGATTTTTTGTTAAAATAATGCAATTTTTTGTGGTCCCCTTTATATAGAAAAGTCTCAAAATACATTTTGGTACCAAATAGATGAATGGATAACTGACAATAACGATAAAGAATAGAAGGTGCTGGGTGCTCATAAGATGTTTCATCACTGGACGGAGGTGGAATTTTAGTATGTTTTTGTGATGATCCGTTGCCCGGATCATGTTTGCTTAGTTTTCGATTCCCTCAGTTCCTGTTTCAGCACCCCTGGGTTTGTGTTTCTTGGTTGGCATGGGTGCTGATTATTTTCACCTGCCTCTGATTAGTGTTCGGGACGCTCACCTGCTCCCGGGCACTAATCAGAGAGCTATTTATTCCTGCCTTTCGCCACACTCGGTCTGGCCGTTTTATTTGCTTCCATGCAACAAGTTACGTTGCATAACACCCCTGCTTCCATGATTCTTGATTCCCGCTTTTATGCCAAGCTTTTGCCCTAGCCAGTTCCTTTGCTCCCCGTCTTTTTTGTTTGTATCTTGTAGTTGTCATGACTTGGTCCTGGGTGTTTGGTTTTCCGGAATGCAACGGGAAGTTGGCTCGGGCGAGCCGGGAATGTAAATACATGATTTATTTAATATATCAAAATAAAGTACAAACGAAAAGCGCGCACAGTGGCGGAGAACAAACTATGAAACCAAAAGACTATAGCATTAATAAACAAAACTTACTTGGCATGGACAAAAAGAGCAGCGTGAATGATGGACATGAAAAAAGTGTCAGAAATGTGCAGAGCATAAATGTGGGATGTCACCAGAAAGACAAACTGAAAACAATGAACTTAAATACTACAGACATGATTAACGAAAACAGGTGCGTGACTCAAAACGTGAAACAGGTGCGTGACGTGACAGGTGAAAACTAATGGATTGCTTTAGTGACAAACAAGAGTGCACAATGAGTCCAAACGTGGAACAGGTGAAACTAATGGGTAATCATGGAAACAAGACAAGGGAGTGAAAAGCCAGAAACTAAAGAGTCCAATAACTAAACAAAACATGACTAAAACAAAACATGATTACACAGACATGACAGTAGTTTTGTATTTTTGCATGTTTATTGGACAAATAAATCATTGTGTCACCTGCACCTTGCCTCCGGAGTTCCTGCTGCATCTTGGGAGAACGACCTGTGCAGTAAAATGCGACCCAAGCGTGACAGTTTTGTATCTATATATATATATATACATATACACATATTTAAACTAAATTAATAATATAATAATACAAGCTGTTGATATGGTGTAGTTTTAAAATAGCATGTGTAAGCTAGCCACAATAGAAACAACAATCCTTAGCAGTGATGTGCGAGCGAGTAACTATTATAATAATGTTCTTCGAAAACCACTAAAACATTACACAAACGTAGTAATGCCCAACAATACTGCATTTTCTGGATTGCAGGACATACAGGATTATAAGGCGCACTGCCGATGAACAGTCTATTTTATTTTTCATATATAAGGCGCACCCGATTATAAGGCGCACTGCCGATAAATGGGTCTATTCAGGTCTAATCTTTGTGTTCTACATAACATGTGATGGTGGTTCTTTGGTCAAAATGTTGCATGGATGATGTTTTACACATCATCTTCAAGCTGCTTTCTGACAGTCACTTCAGGATGCGCCGTTTTGTGGGCGGTCTTATTTACGTGGCTCACCTTCGACAGCTTCTTCTCCCGGTCATCTTTGTTGTAGCGGTGTAGCGTGCAAGGACGGGAGTGGAAGAAGTGTCAAAAGATGGCGCTAACTGTTTTAATGACATTCAGACTTTGCTTCAACCAATAACGGAGCAGCATCTCCTCATCCGTGGCTCACTAGTGCAACAACAACAAGGCTGGAAATGTGTCCCGTGAAAAACCGTCCGACTGGAACTCTCTAATAACTAAAGTTCCTTGGGTGAATAATGTAAACTCACTATACCGGTATGTTTTAGCGCTTTCATTGTGAGTTTACTGACAGATATAAGTAAGAACTTTACACTACTTTATATTAGAAATGGCAACAGCGGAGGATGAATGTCACATAACAAGAAGAAACAGAAAAAGAAGAAGCTTATCGACTACGGTGTCACCACGGACTACAAAGGCGGACGGGCGCAATTTTTCAGGATTTATGCAGATCCCTAATACAGATCAGCAGGTACCAGAAGGTAAGAAAAGTTGCTTTTGCATAATATTGTGAAACAAAACACCAGATAATATGTCTTACCTTATACACACACCATAATAATTCTCCCATGTTGAAGCACAGTACAATCTATCAAGCGGTGCGGCTTCATAGCTTACCAAAGTCCTACTAAAACATTTTGATAGATTTTTCAGCAGCGTGTGTAACGTTCTGTATTTTTAAAGGAACATATACAATGCTGGTGTTGTTTACTTGAGTCATATTGCAGTTGCCAATTTCACCACACCTAGTGTGTGTGTGTGTGTGTGTGTGTGTGTGTGTGTGTGTGTGTGTGTGTGTGTGTGTGTGTGTGTGTGTGAGACAATCATTGGTACTTTAACTTAACTTTACACCTATCTCTTATGTTTGACTGCCATCTACTGGTCACACATATCATTACACCATGTACCAAATAAAATAGCTTCGAGTTCGGTAAGCACAAACAAAACTATTCCGTACATTAGGCGAGAAGAAAAAAAAAGATTTTAAAAGTGCGCCTTATAGTCCGGAAAATACGGTAGTTTAAATGTACGATGTGCAATCGTCACAACACTCACGTCGTCACCGATTGAACGCGGCAGAGAGAAAACAAGTTAGCCCAAGTAACACAAGGAAGTGGCACGGCCAAACAAAGTGCTTCAAAACAAAGACCTCTGCAAAATGGACACAAACATGGAGAATTCTTAAAGGGGAACATTATCACCAGACCTATGTAAGCGTCAATATATACCTTGATGTTGCAGAAAAAAGACCATATATTTTTTTAACCGATTTCCGAACTCTAAATGGGTGAATTTTGGCGAATTAAACGCCTTTCTAATATTCGCTCTCGGAGCGATAACGTCACAACGTGACGTCACATCGGGAAGCAATCCGCCATTTTCTCAAACACCGAGTCAAATCAGCTCTGTTATATTCCGTACCTTGGAGACATCATGCCTCGTCGGTGTGTTGTCGGAGGGTGTAACAACACGAACAGGGACGGATTCAAGTTGCACCAGTGGCCCAAAGATGCGAAAGTGGCAAGAAATTGGACGTTTGTTCCGCACACTTTACCGACGAAAGCTATGCTACGACAGAGATGGCAAGAATGTGTGGATATCCTGCGACACTCAAAGCAGATGCATTTCCAACGATAAAGTCAAAGAAATCTGCCGCCAGACCCCCATTGAATCTGCCGGAGTGTGTGAGCAATTCAGGGACCTCGGTAACACGGCAAGCAATGGCGGCAGTTTGTTCCCGCAGACGAGCGAGCTAAACCCCCTGGATGTCTTGGCTCACACCGTCCCTTATGCCACCGAAGATGATCAAGAGAAGAATATCGACCCTACCTTCCCTGGCCTGCTGACATCAACTCCAAAACTGGACAGATCAGCTTTCAGGAAAAGAGCGCGGATGAGGGTATGTCTACAGAATATATTAATTGATGAAAATTGGGCTGTCTGCACTCTCAAAGTGCATGTTGTTGCCAAATGTATTTCATATGCTGTAAACCTAGTTTATAGTTGTTAGTTTCCTTTAATGCCAAACAAACACATACCAATCGTTGGTTAGAAGGCGATCGCCGAATTTGTCCTCGCTTTCTCCCGTGTCGCTGGCTGTCGTGTCGTTTTCGTCGGTTTCGCTTGCATACGGTTCAAACCGATATGGCTCAATAGCTTCAGTTTCTTCTTCAATTTCGTTTTCACTACCTGCCTCCACACTACAACCATCCGTTTCAATACATGCGTAATCTGTTGAATCGCTTAAGCCGCTGAAATCCGAGTCTGAATCCGAGCTAATGACGCTACAGCTTGCTGTTCTATGCGCCATGTTTGTTTGTGTTGGCTTCACTATGTGACGTCACAGGAAAATGGACGGGTGGTTAAAATCAGGCACTTTGAAGCTTTTTTTAGGGATATTGCGTGATGGGTAACATTTTGAAAAATACTTCGAAAAATGAAATGAGCCACTGGGAACTGATTTTTAATGGTTTTAACCCTTCTGAAATTGTGATAATGTTCCCCTTTAACTTTCTTGCCAATACGTTCAACTCTTCCTGATAGATAGGTAGGTAGGTAGATAGATAGATAGATAGATAGATAGATAGATAGATAGATAGATAGATAGATAGATAGATAGATGGATAGTACTTTATTGATTCCTTCAGGAGAGTTCCCTCAGGAAAATTAAAATTCCAGCAGCAGTGTACAAAATTGAGATCGAATTTAAAAAGTAAATAATGGGGGTATAAATGGAAACAAAATAGAAAAATATTACAATAGAATAATTTTTTTTTTAAATATACACCAAAATACATCCTCAAACATTTAAGTTTTTTGTCGTTTTCACCAAAAATCCCTTAAATGCGAAAAGTCATCCCTGAATGGATGAGTATGTCCTCAGTCACTTATATCTCCTCAAGTGTGCTTCACCTTGCCATTTCTACTCTTGGAATCGTTTTTTTGCTGGGCCTGCCCTTCCTTTTCCACCACATTGTTGAGGTTGTTGATGGAGACGGTGGGATCCACCCTGTTGGACCACAGCTCTGTCAGCGGCACCATCTCCTCCTCGCCGGCAAACTCCCGACTCCTCCTCTTGTTCCTCCTCGCCCGGCATTTGAGGATGCGCTGGCAGATGAGGTACGTAAACTCGCAGACGCAGATGAGGCTGCAGACCAGGGATGAGACCACCATGAAGATGGTGAAGATTTTCTTCTCCGTGGGCTTGGAAATGAAGCAGTCCACCGTGTTGGGGCAAGGATCCAGGGAGCACTTGGACAGTCGGGGCATGTCGAAGTCCTTGTAAAAGTAATGGAGGAGGTAGACGAAGCCGGTGTCGAACAGGATCTTGAAAATCAGGCTTACCTAATTAAACAGAAGTCATAGTTTACCATTCAGGGTCCAATATTATGCAACAGACACTTTTTGTTGGTTTCATTAGTAACATGGGTCCGTACAATCTGTTTACTTGTGAGAAAAATCTACCACATCTGTCAGAATAATTATATCTAAAAACTTTGTGTTCCAATGAGTTCCCGGCGAGCAGACAAAAGCTGTCTTTGATCTTACCAATCAAAAGGCTTGTAAAACTCCACTGTGTAGGATGGGAAGCGACATGAAGGTGTCAGTTTCTTTGATGTATTGTAATCCAGGAATATTTTGTCTTGACCCGAGATCTACAAAGCGGAGAGGAAGCAAGACCTGAACCCCCTCCAGGCACCTTTTCTTTGAACTGTTTTGTAACCAGAGGCGATGGCTGTTTACGACCCCCCTTCCTTTAGAAACAGCTGTTGCCATGTAATCAGGGAAAGTCCAAATAAAAGAGGAGGCTTACAATCTTTTGTCAGAGCGTGGTGGAAGACTGTACAAATGTTATTAAGTCGTCTGTTTCATCGCAAAATTCCACAGTATTCTGGACATCTGTGTTGGTGAATCTTTTGCAATTTGTTCAATGAACAATGGAGACAGCAAAGAAGAAAGCTGTAGGTGGGAAGCGGTGTATTGCAGCCGACTGCAGCAACACAAACACAGCCGGTGTTTCATTGTTTACATTCCCGAAACATGACCGTCAAGCTTTACCATTGGCCTGTGGAGAACTGGGACAACAGAGACTCTTACCAGGAGGACTTTGAGTTGGATACGCAGACGCGATACCGTGAGTACGCATGCAGCTGCGGCTTCCAAACATTTGATCGCTTGCCCGTACGTGCGTGCCGCTATGTGCATGTCACGTACGTAACTTTGGGGACTTTGGGGACATATATGTGCTGTATGAACTTTGGGGAGGTGAACGGTACTTTGGGCTGTGGGATTGAGTGTGTTGTGCAGGTGTTTGAGTTGTATTGGCGGGTTATATGGACGGGAGGGGGGAGGTGTTTGTTATGCGGGATTAATTTGTGGCATATTAAATATAAGCCTGGTTGTGTTGTGGCTAATAGAGTATATATATGTCTTGTGTTTATTTACTGTTTTAGTCATTCCCAGCTGAATATCAGGTCCCACCCGCCTCTCACAGCATCTTCCCTATCTGAATCGCTCCCACTGCCCTCTAGTCCTTCACTCTCACTTTCCTTATCCACAAATCTTTCATCCTCGCTCAAATCGCTCTCGCTGCTGGTGGCCATGATTGTAAACAATGTGCAGATGTGAGGAGCTCCACAACCTGTGACGTCACGCTACTCGTCTGCTACTTCCGGTACAGGCAAGGCTTTTTTATCAGCGACCAAAAGTTGCGAACTTTATCGTTGATGTTCTCTACTAAATCCTTTCAGCACAAATATGGCAATATCGCAAAATGATCAAGTAGGACACATAGAATGGACCTGCTATCTCCGTTTAAATAAGAAAATCGCATTTCAGTAGGCCTTTAATTCCTTGCTTCTTTGTCTGTTTAATAGATGTCATCAGTGTTTGAACCTGACAATATCCCTCAGTTGTTGGTGTCCTTTCAAGTAGAGGTGGGCGGATTAACACTTTGAATTGTACGGTGAAAAAAAAATGGCAGCCAAGTTGCCAGTTTTTACAGTGACGCCACACAGAGTGACTTTCAGGCTTATGCACACACACACGCACCCGTGGACTACTACTATACAGTTAAAGTTAAAGTTAAAGTACCAATGACTGTCACACACACACTAGGTGTGTAGAAATTATTCTCTGCATTTGACCCATCACCCTTGATCACCCCCTGGGAGGTGAGGGGAGCAGTGAACAGTGAATCATTTTTGTTGATTTAACCCCCAATTCCAAGCCTTGATGCTGAGTGCCAAGCAGGGAGGTAAGGGGTCCAATTTTTATAGTCTTTGGTATGACTCGGCCGGGGTTTGAACTCACAACCTACCCATCTCAGGGCGGACACTCTAACCACTAGGCCACTGAGTACAGATACATACAATTATTTTTCTGGTATCATTTGATATACGTGTAGGTCAGGTTTTTGCTAACATTTTATTGTCCATATTAGGTAGGAATAAAGGACGATACTTTATGCAAATCCATGGGTCTTTATCATTTTTATGTATCAATGTGATATGAGAAAAAATTAAGGTTGTAGAAAACGATTATCGAATGATTAGTACATGTCCAATAATAGAGGAGATAAGTCATTGCTGAATATTTGATAACATTCTGCATTATAGCCGTCTGGGCCTGGAGATTTATGTATATATATATATCAGTGACGTGCGGTGAGGTTGATGGCTGGTGAGGCACTGACTTCATCACAGTCAGATTTACAAACATATGAACCCTAAAGAGTATCTTATTCACCATTTGATTGGCAGTAGTTAACGGGTTATGTTTAAAAGCTCATACCAGCATTCTTCCCTGCTTGGCACTCAGCATCAAGGCTTGGAATTGGGGGTTATTAAATCACCAACAATTATTCCCGGGCGCGGCGCCGCTGCTGCCCACTGCTCCCCTCACCTCCCAGGGGGTGATCAAGGGGATGGGTCAAATGCAGAGGACAAATTTCATTACACCGAGTGTGTGTGTGACAATCATTGGTACTTTAACTTAACTTTAACTTTACACATACAAACTGTAGCACACAAAAAAGCACATTTAATAAAAAAAAAACGTTATTATGGTCTTACCTTTACTTATAAAATAAATCCATGAGCCGCTATTGTGCTGGATTAATGCAATCCCTGACGAGAGTGTTATATCAACTAAAGCCTTCACTTAAACTTTCCACGTACAAGATTGAATCTATTTAAAAAAGTGTAACCGAGGGTTTATAAATGTCGCCTATACTGTATGAAACTACAAAATAACAAACACGGAGGCTCCAGTTTACACGAGGACCACTTTATTTACATTCTTTCAAAAACTCCAACGT
The DNA here is from genome assembly GCF_033978685.3 of Nerophis lumbriciformis. NCBI lineage: Eukaryota > Metazoa > Chordata > Actinopteri > Syngnathiformes > Syngnathidae > Nerophis > Nerophis lumbriciformis. Next base: position 35,866,015 of record NC_084568.2, on the reverse strand, counting down.
GTCGTCACTTCCGCTCTTAGCGCCTTCAAAATAAGAGCTCAAGGCATATACTGTATAACAGCGCATAACAGGAACTTAACATCACAAAGAGAAAAGCCCATAAAAATAGGTTACAAAAGTTATTTAATAAGAAGCCAAAAAGTGCAAAAACAATAATGTTTGTGTTGGAGGAGTTGTGAATTAGGTACACCTGCAGTGTGCAGGTGTACCTAATGTTGTGGCCCTGCCGTCATTCACAACTCCTCCAACACGAACATTATTGTTTTTGCACTTTTTGGCTTCTTATGAAATAACTTTTTTAAATAGATTCAATCTTGCACGTGGAAAGTTTAAGTGTGGGCTTTAGTTGATATAACACTCCCGTCAGGGGTTGCCGTGCATTCTACGGCGTGGGTGCAGGAGGCGAGCCTCAGCCAGTGCGTCTTTTGCAGCCGTTTTATGATCGCTCAGCACAAGAAATACTTTACACACATACAGTTGTTGACAAAATACACTGTACATTATATACCTCAGCTAACTAAACTATGGAAATGTATAATATAATTCATATAGCAATACGGTCTCACTGCACAGCAGACCAGCAGTTAGCCGAGTCCGCAATCCATGTTGAGGCACTGAGTGACGTGCCTCGACTGGCTGCTGTTCACCGCACCGTCTCTTCTCAGTATTTGAACGGCAAATGTGAAAATTCAGCGATTTTAAATAAAAATAATCTAACACGGGTGAAGTTAAATGGAAAATAACTTTATAGTATAATCACTGGATACATATAACAATTTAATAAAAAAAAAAAAATGTTTACATTTTTTTTCTTTCCATGATGGCAGGTGAGGCCCCGCCTCACCTGCCTATAGTGACTGCACGTCACTGATATATATATATATATATATATATATATACAGGTGTATATATATATATATATACAGGTGTATATCTATCAGGGCTGTAAATTTTTCGGCACCACACGATTCGATTCTTGGGGGTAACGATTCGATTTGGAGTTGTTTCTTGATTCAAAACTATTCTCAATTCAAAATCAATACAATACATTTTTTTTAATAACATTGGGTGACAGTTCTATGATGAACTACATTCCTCCATAAAATAAACAGCTCTGATAAATATCCGTAATATTAAAAAGAAAACTGGTTTTGTTTAATACAATGTAATAAAATAAAACCTTGGCAACCTCAGCCCCGGAAATAGGAGAGCCCAAAACAGATTCCCCAGGCACTGCTTCCTCATAGGAAGACGTGTTGGTGGGATTGAGGAGGTCTTCGAAGTACACGACATCCTTAGTCGAGGTCAGCAGAACACCATCCTCACCATAAATGGTGTTGACAGTGGACCGCTTACCCTTCCTGAGGCGGCGGACGGTGGTCCAGAATTGCTTCGAAGCCGTTCGGAAGTCGTTTTCCATGGCTTCCCTGAACTCCTCCCATGTCCGAGTTTCTGCCTCCTAGACCGCTGAAGCCACACACCGCTTGGCCTGTCGGTACCTGTCCGCTGCCTCCGGAATCCTATGAGCCAAAAGAACCCAATAGGACTCCTTCTTCAGCTTGACGGCATCCCTCACCGCTGGTGGACACCAGCAGGTTCTAGGATTACCGCCACGACAGGCACCAACCACCTTGCGGCCACAGCTCCAGTCAGTCGCCTCGACAATAGAGGTGCGGAACATGGTCCACTCGGACTCAATGTCCAGCACCTCCCTCGTGACATGTTCAAAGTTCTTCCGGAGGTGAAACTCTCTTTGACAGAAGACTCGGCCAGACGTTCCCAGCAGACCCTCACAATGCGTTTGGGCCTGCCAGGTCTGTCCAGCATCCTCCCCCACCATCGCAGCCAACTCACCACCAGGTGGTGATCGGTAGAAAGCTCCGCCCCTCTCTTCACCCGAGTGTCCAAAACATGAGGCCGCAAATCCGATGACACAACTACAAAGTCGATCACTGGTGCCAAGTGTACATATGGACACCCTTATGTTATAACATGGTGTTTTGTTATGGACAATCTGTTACGAGCACAACAGTCCAATAACAAAACACCACTCGGGTTCAGATCCGGGCGGCCATTCTTCCCAATCACGCCCCTCCAGGTTTCACTGTTGTTGCCAATATTAGCGTTGAAGTCCCCCAGCAGAACAAGGGAATCACCCGGGGTAGCACTTTCCAGTACTCCCTCGAGTGTATCCAAAAAGGGTGGGTACTCTGAACTGCTGTTTGGTGCATGAGCACAAACAACAGTCAGGACCCGTCCCCCCACCCGAAGGTGGAGGGAAGCTACCATCTCGTCTACTGGGTTGAACTCCAACGTGCAGGCTTTGAGCCGGGGGGAAACAAGAATTGCCAGCCCAGCTCGTTGCCTCTCACTGCGTGCAACGCCAGAGTGGAAGAGAGTCCAGTCCCCGTCGAGAGAACTGGTTCCAGAGCCCTTGCTGTGCGTCGAAGTAAGTCCAACTATATCCAGCCGGAACTTCTCCACCTCGCGCAGTAGCTCAGGCTCCTTCCTCCCCAGTGAGATGACGTTCCACGTCCAAAGAGCTAGCTTATGTAGCCGAGGATCGGACCGCCAAGTGCCCTGCCTTTGGCTGCCACCCAGCTCACATCGCACCCGACCTCTATGGCCCCTCCCAAGAGGGGTGAGCCCATTGGAGGGGGGACCCACGTTGCCACTTCGGGTTGTGCCCGGCCGGGCTTCATAGGGACAGGACCGGCCACCAGGCGCTCGCCATTGTACCTCAACTCCGGGCCTGGCTCCAGAGGGGGGTCCCGGTGACCCACGTCCGGGCGAGGGAAATCAGAGTCTCTGTTGTTGATTGGCAACACTAAATGGTCCCTAGTGTGTGACTGTGAGTGTGAATGTTGTCTATCTGTGTTGGCCCTGTGATGAGGTGGCGACTTGTCCAGGGTGTACGCCCCCTTCAGCCCGAATGCAGCTGAGATAGGCTCCAGCATCCCCCGTGACCCCGAAAGGGACAAGCGGTAGAAAATGGATGGATAGATGGACATGTAAAAAACAATGTAAACATCATCAGCCATGCTTACCAAGTAGGTCCACCACAGACCTCCACGTTTCTTCCCAGGGTTGGCGTAGTGTTTCCCCTTGTGCGTTAGGGTGTAGGTCTTGTTCTTCTTCTCGCGGTACTTGACGTGGGCCGTCACCAACAGGGAGGGGCAGGTGACGAAGATGAGCTGCAGGGACCACAGGCGGATGTGGGAGACGGGGAAGATGGCGTCGTAGCAGACGTTGTTGCAGCCAATCTGGGCCGTGTTACACGTGAAGCCCCGGCTCTCGTCGCCCCACACTTGCTGCGCCGCCACCACGAACACCAGCACCCGGAAGATGTAGACCATGGACAGCCAGACGCGGCCGAAGGCCGTGGAGTACTGGCTGACCCCGCTGAGGAGGAGCTGCAGTGCTGACCAGTTCATAGCCGCTGTCTGGCGGGGGTGGAGGAAGTTCCCAAAACGGCCGCCCCGACTCTACAAAGGAAGTGGACCGTGAGCGAAGGCTTTTTTGGGGGGGAAACATGACTTTTTAATCACCAAACCACAATAATGACTTTGTTTTGCATTTTTTCAAATCATTTATTTTACGTCTTCAAAGTTTTCCGAGCCAAAGACCAGCTGGCGGATTGCCATGAATTGATTAACGTGGACCCCGACTTAAACAAGTTGAAAAACTTATTGGGGTGTTTCCATTTAGTGGTCAATTGTACGGAATATGTACTGTACTGTGCAATCTACTAATACAAGTTTCAATCAATCAGTCAAAAAAGCTGGCAACTAGCATGGCTTTAATAGCTAGCTGCCAACTTGTGCACTAATTCAATAGCTAGCTGCCAACTTGTGCACTAATTGCTAGATGACAACTAGCAAGTTGATTGCTAGCTGGCAACTAGCTATGCCTCAATGGCTAGATAGCTGAAGACCAGCTAAAGACCAGCTAGCTGATTGACCAGCTAAACACCAGCTAGCCAGGTAGGTAGCTGACCAGCTAAAGACCAACTAGCATAGCTTTAATAGTAGCTGCCAACTTGTGCACAAATTGAATAGCTAGCTGTCAACTTGTGCACTAATTGCTAGATGACAACTAGAAAGTTGATTGCTTGCTGGCAACTAGCATAGCTTTAATAGCTAGCTGTCAACTAGTGCACTAATTGCTGGATCACAACTAGAAAGTTGATTGCTTGCTGGCAACTAGCATAGCTTCAATGGCGAGATAGCTGAAGACCAGCTAAAGACCAGCTAGCTGATTGACCAGTTAAATACCAGCTAACCAGCTGGCAATCAGCTAGCTAAAGACCAGCTAACCTGCTAGCTAGCTGACCAGCTAAAGACCAGCTATCTGACCGATCAGCTAAAGACCAGCTAGCCAGCTAGCAATAGGCTAGCAAAAGACCAGCTAAACTGCTAGCCAGTTTGCTAGCTGATCAACTAAAGACCAGCTAGCTGACTGACCAGCTAAAGACCAGCTAACCAGCTAGTCAGCTGGCTGACCAGCTAAAGACCAGGTAGCTGATTGCTAGCTGGCAACTAGCATAGCTTTAATAGCTAGCTGCCAACTTGTGTGCTAATTGCTAGATGACAACTAGCAAGTTGATTGCTAGCTGGCAACTAGCTAAGCTTTAATGGCTAGATGGCTGACCAGCTAAAGACCAGCTAGCTGATTGACCAGCTAAAGACCAGCTAACAGCTAGCAAACAGCTAGCTAAAGACCAGTTAGCTGATTGCTAGCTGGCAACTAGCTAAGCTTTAATGGCTAGATGGCTGACCAGCTAAAGACCAGCTAGCTGATTGACCAGCTAAAGACCAGCTAACAGCAAGCAAACAGCTCGCTAAAGACCAGTTAGCTGATTGCTAGCTGGCAACTAGCATAGCTTTAACAGCTACCCTCCAACTTGTGCACTAATTGCTAGATAACAACTAGCTGGCAACTAATGCATTTATTGCTTAGTGGCAAACAACAAAGTGCTAATAGCTAGCTACCAACTTTTGCACTAATCGCTAGCTGACAACTGGCAAGCTGACTGCTAGCTGGCAACTAGCCTAGCTTTCATAGCTCGCTGCCAACTCGTGCACTAATCGCTGGTTGAAAACTAGCAAGCTGATTGCTAACTGGCAACTTGCACAGCTTTATTTGCTAGCTGCCAACTTGTGCGCTGATTGCTAGCTGGCGACTAGCATAGCTTTAATAGCTAGCTGGCAACTAGTACAGCTTTAATAGCTAGCTGGCAACTAGCACAGCTTTATTTGCTGGCTGGCAACTAGTGCATTTATTGCTTATTGGCAAATAGCAAAGCGCTAATAGTTTGCTACCAACTGGTGCAATAATCGCTAGCTGACAACTAGCATAGTGCTAATAGCTACCTGGAGACTGCCACCCTAATTGCTAGCTGGCAGCTTGCAAATCACTCGCTATCTTAAACGCTAACATGAATATAATGATATCACCATTTGTTTATCATTATAAACCTGCACGATACAGGATTATCTTATTTTTATTTTATTTTTTTTAATAGAAAAATACAGTTTTTATCATTAAAGGAACAAACAACAAAACAATTCTATCATGGTTTCTCACATCAAAATAAAAACCCAACTACAATTTCAAGTTTGTACATTTTTTTTTTGCAATAAAAACAGGATTTGGAAGATTTTAAACTTCATTAAAAAAAAAGACAGTCTTCATGACAACAATAACGACTTTTTGGGATAAAAAAATCAAACTCAAGTTTGTATCACTCATGAAGCGAACAACAACAAAAAAAGCCTACATTATTTTTTTTCAGATTAAAAGAATACATTACATTTGGAGAGATATACTTTTTTTTTAGGAAAATAAATCCATCTATTATTTTGTCGAATTGGAATAATTTCCCTTTTTAAAAAAAATAGCTGACAATGTTCATGTTTATCATTATAAACCTGCAAGATACAATGATAAACAACATTTATAAACAAGTGAACAATCCATCATTGTTTTTTCAGATCAATGTGAAAACCTTAGTTAACTTTCAATGTTTTACTTAAAAAAAAAACTGAATTTAGAGGATTTAAAATTTTATTTAAAAAAAATGACAACAATAATGATTTATCTTTTTAAAAAATGTTTAATTAAAAAATAAAGTTTTTATCATTAAAGGAACAAACAACAAAACAATGGTATCATGGTTTCTCACATCAAAATAAAAACTCAACTACACTTTCAGGTTTGTACATTTTTTTTGCATTAAAAACAAGGGATTTTACACTTTATTTAAAAAAAGACAACTTTTTTGGATGAAAAAAAATCTAACTCATGGGAGAAAACAACAAAAAAAGCCTCCATTATTTTTGTTTCAGATTTAAAAACTACATTACATTTGGAGATACATGCTTTTTTTAGGCAAATAAAACCCTCTTGCAAGAATCTATTATATAGCTTTTGTCATTTTTTGTTCCTTTTTAGCTGACAAGTCCATATTTGAAGTATTTGATCCCTGCATGAAGTCAACATACCTTTTAGGTGGGAAAAGCCTTGAAAAGGAGTCGCTCCTTCAGGGACCGACTCGACTTGTGATCATGGTTCACCATTAAGGAACAAAAGGCGAAACATCGCCCAACACTGGTATGCACATTCCAATTAAACTTGTTTGGGGAACTGTCACAACACACACAACGAAACCAAACGATTGAAAAAATAAATAAATAAAAAAATACCCTTAAATTGTAAATGTGTAAATTTAGGTAGGCACTGGTTTGTTTATAATCTATGGGTTACTGCTTGCACTTTTACCTTTTCTGTAGGGACTTGTCACATGACTCGCTTCCACCAATCCACCTTTGACTGTCTTTTACCAATCAAACGCAGCCTGGAAGTCACATGACCACACAAATGTAACCAGCAAGGAATGCTGGGTGTGCCAGGGTGGAACAAGGAGTGCAGGACGTACCATATGACGTAGATGAAAATATGGTAATCATGTTTTTTTTTCATTCGGATCATGTCACTTCAATTCTGACCTGGAATTTCTATTTTGTTGACGGTAAACCAAACTTTTTTCACCATATAAAAAACCAAGTACCACCATCATGACCAACATTCAAATACAGTACCGTAGTAGGCCTAAGTATTCATTAAAAATAAGGCAAAGGTTTTATTTATGTGAATCTTTGTGAACCACACGATTCGATTTGATTCTTGGGTGTAACGATTCGATTCAGAATCGATTCACGATTCCAAAAGAGTCTCGATTCTAATACAATACTTTTTTAATAACATCGGTTCTATGATTAACTACATTCCTCCATAAAATAGATAAACAGCTCTGATAAATAAACCAAAAAAAACCTTTAGAAAAGTGGTTTTGTTTTATAAAATTCTACCCAAACATTTACTGAAAAGTTCAGTTTTTTGGAGGAAAAAACGCCCCCAAAATAAACGATTTTTGAATTTTTTTTAATCAATTAAGAATCGTTACAAAGAGGAATCGCGATTAATTCGACTTTTTATTTTTTTGAGACCCTTAATAATGAAAATACAGTAGCGTAGTAGGTCCAAGTACTCACTAAAAACATGGCAAAGGTTTTATTTAACAAGTATATTTAACGAGGCTTTGAATCTTTGGGCACCACGTGATTCGATTCGATTCTTGGGTGTAACGATTCGATTCAGAATTGATTCACGATTCCAAAAGAGTCTCGATTCAAATACAATACTTTTTTTTTAATAACATTGGGTGCCGGTTCTATGATTAATGACATTATTTCATAAAATAGATAAACAGCTCTGATAAATAAACAAAAACAAACATTAGAAAAGTGGTTTTGTTTGACAAAATTCTACCCAATAATTTACTTAAGTGACTGAAAAGTTCATTTTTGGGGGGAAAATATTTTAGAATTTTTTTTAATCAATTAAGAATCGTTACAAAGAGGAATCACGATTAATTCGTTTTTGGTTTTTTTGAGACCCTTAATAATGAAAATACAGTAGTGTAGTAGGCCCAAGTACTCACTAAAAACATGGCAAAGGTTTTATTGAACAAGTATATTTAATGGGGCTGTCAATCTTTGTGCACCACACGATTCGATTCGATTCTTGGGTGTAACGATTCGATTCAGAATTGATTCACGATTCCAAAAGAGTCTCGATTCAAATACAATACTTTTTTTTTTTAATAACATTGGGTGCCGGTTCTATTAACGACATATTTTCATAAAATAGATAAACAGCTCTGATAAATAAACAAAAACAAACATTAGAAAAGTGGTTTTGTTTGACAAAATTCTACCCAATAATGTGAATGAATAAAGTGATTGAAAAGTTCATTTTTTGGGGAAAATATTTTTTAATTTTTTTTAATCAATTAAGAACCGTTACAAAGAGGAATCACGATAAAACATTTTTTTTTTTGAAACCCTTAATAATGAAAATACAGTAGCGTAGTAGGCCCAAGTACTCACTAAAACATGGCAAAGGTTTTTTGAACAAGTATATTTAATGGGGCTGTGAATCTTTGTGCACCACACGATTCAATTCGATTTTTGGGTGTAACGATTCGATTCAGAATTGATTCACGATTCCAAAAGAGTCTCGATTCAAATACAATACTTTTTTAATAACATTGGGTGCCGGTTCTATGATTCATGACATTCTTTCATAAAATAGATAAACAGCTCTGATAAATAAACAAAAACAAACATTAGAAAAGTGGTTTTGTTTTATAAAATTCTACCCAAACATTTACTTAAGTCAGGGGTGCTCAATACGTCGATCGCGATCTACCAGTCGATCGCAAAGGTAGTATTGGTAGATCGCATTACAGTAAAAAAAAAAAAAAAAAATTTTTTTTTATTTTTTTTATTTTTTTTTATGTAATGCAAATTTACGCCAGCCTATCATCCACCCCGTCTTTTGATTGATAAACAGGGCAGCCAGTCAGGTGACATCTTCGTTTTTCTGACACTTAGGTCACTGCGCATGCGCAAACAACGGCGCTCAGTGCAGCAAAGCTAACAAGCTTGTCAGCGAGTTACCGCCAATTTTCAGCCTTCGTTTTTTTCTCTTAAGTATATAAAAATGAGTGGGGGAGCTGGACCAAGTAAGAAGACAAAAACGTATCACTTTCATACGGAATGGGAATCTGCCATCGCAATACCAAAGAAGGGAAATGTGGAGCGGCATTTTCGGACTATTCATGGAAAATACGACACCGACTTCCCGCTGAAAAGCGAGCTGAGAAAGAGAAAGGTGAAGGAACTGAAATCCCAGTTGTCCGGACAGCAGTCATTTTTCACACAACAAACTTCAAAAGCGAAAGTCGGCACCGAAGCATCATTCCGGGTGAGTCACATCATCGTTAATAACAAGAAGTCCTTCCAAGACGGAGAGATGGTAAAGGAGGCATTCGTTGAAGCAGCTGACTCATTGTTTCGAGACTTTAAAAATAAGGCAGAAATATTATCTTCGATCAAAGCTCTCCAGCTGTCAAGATGTACAGTTACACGGCGCTGTGAAGCCATGGCTGAGGATTTAACCCAGCAACTTTGGACGGACATCGGAGATTGCGAGTGTTTCTCACTGCAGTTGGACGAATCTACGGACGTGAGTGACACAGCCCAGATGTGCATTTTCATCCGTATGGTGTTTAGTGATATCACTACAAAAGAAGAGCTATTAACATTACTGCCCATGAAAGAACAGACGCGAGGAGAGGACATATTTCAATCGTTTAAAAACTTTGTGGAGAAAACTCAGCTCCCAGTGTACAAACTGATGTCTATCACCACGGATGGAGCCCGCAATGGTTGGCCGCTTGAATGCATTTATTGCCAAGTGCAGACAGGACGATGATTTCCCGGACTTCCTAAATTACCATTGCATAATCCACCAACAAGCGTTATGCGCTAAAATGCTCAACATGAAGGAGATCATGGATGTTGCAATGAAGATCGCCTGTTCTATTCGCGCCAGATCTCTTCAAAGACGGTTATTTCGTGCACATCTGGAGAAGGCTGACTGCGACCACTCTGAGTTGTTGCTGCACACTAGAGATGCGCGGTTTGCGGACACAACCGCGGAGTCCGCGGATTATCCGCGGATCGGGCGGATGAAATAAAAAAAAATAAGATTTTATCCGCTCGCGGGTCGGGTCGGGCGGATTAATTAGATTTTTTTTTTTTTTTTTGCGGGTGGCAGTTAAACCAATTGGGAAATATATATACATAGTTAAATGTTGTTACCCACATACGAAAAACGAGCAGGCACCTGCAGCATATGCCACAACAGAAGAAAAAAAAAGAAAAGAGATGGACACTTTTACGGAGCGGAGAAGGGACGCCTCGCCGGGGTCCGGGACCGAGGCCCCTTCCCCCGAGAGGGCCCCACCGGGAGCCGTAGCTGAGGCGATCCGCGAGAAGGGCCCGACGCACGTCCAGGGTCACTACCGCGCCCACCGCACCGACATCCCGCCTCGTCCGCTTTCGCCGCGGCCGGCGTCACGCGCAGCAGGTAAGCAGCTTACCTGCCCGCCACCCCCGTGGCCGGGGGCTCGTAACATGGGTCACTCCGCGCGCTCCGCCCACGCAGCTTACCTGCTTGCCACCCCTGTTGCCGGGGGCGCGTAACAGGTGTCACTCCACGCGCAGTGCGCTCACGAAAGGGGTGGGGCTCACCCTGGTTGATATAGAGAGCAGGACGGTGGCCATGGAATTTCATTTAAGGTTTGTGATAAACCATCAAACTCATTCGTTAAAAGGACTCTATAGTAATATAAAGCGAAATTTTCTGGACATTATCATGCAAGAAAAGTTTATTTTTGGGATCGCGATCACCGCGTAATGATTTTTAAAGGTTGCATTACATTATTAACTGTCCCATGTGATCAGCCAGTGCGATTGGAAGTCCATGCTCAATTATTGCCTCCGTAAATAAAACTTTGGCATTTATCACATCCAAAGAATCTGTTTGGGCGACGAAAAACGTTGAAAGTTTTCCACTTGTATCGCTAGCAACGGCATTAGACTTGTGTTTTTTTGTCCCAACGTGGTCTTTTACATCGCTAATTCCTCCGTGTCCGATCGAAAAATCTTGTCTGCACAAGGTGCAATTCGCGTAGTTTTCACCCTTTTTTTTTTTTTTTAATTAATATTAGATATATAACAACGGGCGGATGGCGGGCGGATGAGGTTCTGATCAAACGTTACATCGGGTGGATGGCGGATGGATGACGACTTTCTGACGCGGTTGCGGATGAGATAAATTGCCTATCCGCGCATCTCTACTGCACACTGACGTGAGATGGCTTAGTCGAGGGAAATTCCTGCAAAGATTTCGAGAGCTCTGTCCAGAGATTAAGGAGTTTTTCCGTGTAGCAGCTGGACATGCAGAATACACGCAACTAAATGACGGTCAGTGGCTGTTAGACTTGGCATTTTTAACCGATCTGACCAACATGTTGAATGATCTTAATCTAGAGCTGCAAGGAAAAGACAAAACAGTGATCAATATGATCAGCTCAGTTAATGCTTTCAAACAAAAGATGAAACATCTCTCCTCAAAGCTGCAGCGCCATGATTTGGCAAACTTCCAGAACCTGGCGTCAGAGCTGGAGATGCAAGGGAAGGCCTGTGTGCAACTTGACAGTGCACGCTACACAGAGCAGATTGACAATTGTCTGTCAGAGTTTGACAAACGCTTTCAAGACTTTTCTTTGCTCGAGCCAGTCGCTACATTCATGTGCTATCCTTTTCGGGAAGATGCTGAGGTTGATTCCCTCGCATCACAAATTGCAACACTATTTCACCTGAACTCTTCTGGAGTGGAAGATGAGATTTTGACACTGCAAGCCGACATTGAGCTGAAGTCCAGAGCTCATGGACAGTTCTGGAACTTACTCACAGAGGTAAAGTACCCCAACATCAGGAAATGTGCTATCTCCTTGACTGCATTATTCGGCTCCACTTATTTATGTGAGTCAGCCTTTTCCCACATGAAGATCATTAAGTCCAAGTACCGTTCCACCATGACTGATGAACATTTGGAAGTGTGCTTGAGGCTGGCTGTCAGCAGCTACTGTCCGGACTATGCATCCCTGACTGATTCAATTCAGTGCAAGTCATCAGAGTAAACTCGGGTAATGACAAAAAATGTACATAGTTAATTGTGTTGTGTTGTGCAATATTGGCTCATGCGGTTATGCATGTACATCAACATACATTGTTGATATAAAGAATCCTCAATATATTTAGAAATAAATATGTTTTGCATTTTTGTAGTAGGTACATCATTTTGACTTGATCATTTTATAAGTAGCTTGCATGCTGAAAAAGTGTGAGCACCCCTGATTCTTGTATTATCATTAAACACCTTTAATTTATTAACAATATTAACTATATGTGTTAAACATGCTTGCATTATCATTAAACACCTTTAACTTGTTAACAAAAACATATGTTTAATAAATAAGTAAATATAAATTATATATATGAATGAGGTAGATCCCCACGACTTGATCAATTGAAAAGTAGCTCGCCTGCAGAAAAAGTGTGAGCACCCCTGACTTAAGTGATTGAAAAGTTCATTTCTTGGGGATTTTTGATTTTTTTTTTAATCGATTACGATTTGTTACTATTGAAAATCGCAATTAATTAACTTTTTTTTTTTTGGACACCCCTAATAATTAAAATACAGCGCTATATTTTTACTGTAATTTGATACTGTATGTTTTGACCGTATTTCTCACGTATTTGTCTTGGTTATAACAGAAGAATCAAAATCAGAATCAGAATAGTTTTTATTGCCATTGTTTGACAACAGGTTCACAAACTAGGAATTTTTCTTGGTGCAATCGTGCAACATAATACACATAAAACACAGATTTGGTAATAAAAAGAGCTGCATAGTGGCTTTTGGCGTGGCCCAGGGTACAGAGACGGTAGGAGTAGTGCAGATGTGAAGGTCTTTTGATTAGGGCCAGGCAGGCAAAAATCCAAACCCTGAACATTGGTCATCAAGCCAGTGTCCCCCGATCACTAATCACGAGCAGGTGTGGAAAACAGCATTCAGAAACAGTGGTGAAGTTACTGCAAGAGTAAACAAAAACAGAATGTGGAACAAAAATAGAAGCGCTCAACAGGAAGAAGCACTGAACACACAAAAAAACAAGGATTGTGACTTCTTTTTTTTTTTTCCGAACCTGCACCAATGCAGTTTTTGACTCTATGTTTCTGATTTTTTAACTTACAGCAAAGTGATATGTTTTGATACAGTTTATAATATCGTATGATTCACAATGAAGTCAAATTATTTTTTCAGTCTGCAAAACTGGTCTTTGGTAGTGAATTTACTGTGTTATTGTACTTTTTCTGCAACCTTGTTTAGCACACTCTTATCATTGGGACACGCTTTAATAAATGTGTCTTTCATATTATAAAAAAAACAACACAATTTTATACTGAAATGTATACTTTTTACAACAGTGCTTCATTGTGTAATATATCTGAGATGTTCTGACAATGGAAAATGTGTTTGTGCTAATTGTGTGTAGTGTTTTGAAAAAGGACGTTTTCCGAATCTAGCTTGAGCAATAAATTAAAATAATAAAATAAAATATACAGATATATATTATTACTGTATTTATAGGATGGAACTGAGCATCGCTGTAATGCCAGTCATGGCCTCTAGAGGCTGCTAATGTTCCATTGCTTTTCGCAATTCCCTCATAGCATAAAGTAAATGAAATAAAAAGAATAAAATAAAAAAACACAAAACATGTTTGACAGGCTCAGTTCATTAGGTGCTTCCTACTGACCCAGTAGCGTCGATTTCATACTTTCCATTTGATTTCATAAAAAATGATTTAGTCAAGACTAACTCTGTATTTTTTTCATCAAATTAAAAAATACATAATTAAATAAATATATACATATGTATATTTATGTATGTATATATATATTTATATATATATATATATATTTTTTTTTTATGTTGATATATATATGTGTATATATGTATATATATACGTATATATATATATATATATATATATATATATTTTTTTTTTTAATTTAATGTGGATATATATGTGGATATATGTATATATATACGTATATGAATATATACATACAGTGATGGGCAGTAACAAGCTACTTTTTTTTTTTAACTGCTGGCTTTGACGTCTGTGCACTTTAGTAGTTTCACTCCCTGCCCAAAAAGATTATTATATTGTTTATTTAAATACTGTACATACTTTTTCATGTTTTATATATATATATATATATATATATATATATATATATATATATATATATATATATACAGTGCTCAATACCGAGGTAGAGCGGAATATTTGTTAGGTCAGGAAAAAACCTGGAGGCTATTTCATCCCTACAAGCCTGTTTCGCAGGTTTCCCTGCTCTTCAGGGGATTTTGTTATTTTATCTATAAAATCCCGTTTTATATATATATATATATATATATATATATATATATATATATATATATATATATGTATATGTATATATATATATATATATATATATATATATATATATATATATATACCGTATTTTCCGCACCATAAGCCGCCCTGGGTTATAAGCCGCGCCTTCAATGAACGGCATATTTCAAAACTTTGTCCACCTATAAGCCGCCCCGTGTTATAAGCCGCATCTAACTGCGCTAAAGGGAATGTCAAAAAAACAGTCAGATAGGTCAGTCAAACTTTAATAATATATTAAAAACCAGCGTTCTAACAACTCTGTTCACTCCCAAAATGTACGGTAATGTGCAAATGTGCAATCACAAACATAGTAAAATTCAAAATAGTGCAGAGCAATAGAAATGTCACAACACACAAAATAAACATAACGCTCACTTTCTGAAGTTATTCTTCATTCATAAATCCCTCGAATTCTTCTCCTTCGGTGTCTGAATTAAAAAGTTGGGCGAATACGGGATCCAAAATGGCCGGCTCCGTCTCGTCGAAGTCATCAGAGTCAATGTTGCTATTGTTGTCCAGCAGTTCCGTGAATCCTGCCTTCCGGAAAGTTCGGACCACAGTTGAGACCGATATATCCGCCCAGGCATTTACAATCCACTGGCAGATGTTGGCGTATGTCGTCCGGCGCTGTCTCCCTGTCTTAGTGGCGCAGGTCATCTTGTTGCTTCAATTCTCTTGCTGCTGCTCTATTTCCGTGTTCTACTGCGTGACTTATTGCCTTGAGTTTGAATTCTGCGTTGTACGCGTGTCTCTTAATAGGAGCCATTTTGTGGTCTTTACAGATGTAAACACACAAATGAAATGAAACGTAATATCCGCGCGCTTCTTCTTCTACGGGGGCGGGTGGTTGCTTACAGTAGAAGAAGAAGCGCTTCCTCTTCTATGGGGGCGGGTGCTTACCTTGGCGGTTGCTTACCGTAGAAGAAGAAGCACTTCCTCTTCTACGGGGAAAAAAGATGGCGGCTGTTTACCGTAGTTGCGAGACCTAAACTTTATGAAAATGAATCTTAATATTAATCCATATATAAGGCGCACCGGGTTATAAGCCGCACTGTCAGCTTTTGAGTAAATTTGTGGTTTTTAGGTGCGGCTAATAGTGCGGAAAATACGGTATATATATATATATATATATATATATATATATATATATATATATATATATATATATATATATATATATGTATATCAGGGAATGAAATGACTAAAGTCTCACTTAACACTTTGCCAACAGCATTTTTGTGTTTCAGTGTGGAAAACGGAGTTACTATACAACATTGTTCACTACAATTAACTAAAATGAAGAACCATCCATCCATCCATTTTCTACCGCTTCTTCCCTTCGGAGTCGCGGGGCCCTGGAGCCTATCTCAGCTACAATCGGGCGGAAGGCGGTGTACACCCTGGACAAGTCGCCACCTCATCCCAGGGCCAACACAGATAGACAGACAACATTCACACTCACATTCACACACTAGGGCCAATTTAGTGTTGCCAATCAACCTATCCCCAGGTGCATGTCTTTGGAGGTGGTAGGACGCCGGAGTACCCGGAGGGAACCCACGCAGTCACGGGGAGAACATGCAAACTCCACACAGAAAGATCCCGACTACTCAGGACTACTCAGGACCTTCGTATTGTGAGGCAGACCCACTAACCCCTCTTCCACCGTGCTGCCCCAATGAAGAACCTCCTTGCTGAATTCTACGCACTTAAAATATGCCAGAGCCAAAATGCGGTCTTTCAAATCACTCAAACCGTTTTTCCTCACAAACGAATGTGGGTCCACAGTTCCATGACTCTGAAAAGAAACGTCCAATAAGAAGAATGTTCCTGCGCAGCAACTCCAAATAATAAATCCCATTAGAAAAGAGAGAGAGTAAAATTCTAAATGGTTCCTCCCTCAAAATGTCATGAAAGTGCGTGCAAACATCAGATCAATAACTATTTCCCCTGCAATCTGCTGGAAGGTTCTTTTTTGCGGCGATGCCTTGAGGCTGTGGATTACAGCTCCATGTACAGTATGCAGTACAGTACGTCCACATTGGAGGAGGAGTGGAATGTTGCCTACGTCGATACAGACTGGAGGTCATAAATGATATTGGAGGTGCCAGTTCCCTCATTTTCACAGGTGGACAAAGACAATTGGTTGCAATGTTTAGTTAAAAGGATGAGGCGTCGATATGTATCGCCATATTGAAGCCAGGAGTATCGGTCGATATTGCGCACATCATACATACTTTTATTATTTTGCAGTTTTGAATATTTGAAAAGGTTTGATCAAGTGAAATTGGTCAAACAGAAAACAATGACCTATTTGTTATTAACTATCTGGAATGGACTTATGCTGAAGTGAAGCCCATGTTGTTTTTTTTGTTTTTTTTGGCAACACTTAAAGTCCCAATAATTAATCAAGTTAAGCTCATGATGCTGTAAGGTGAATGATGCGGACACGTTTGTTACTGGACGCATTTCAATACGCTTCTGCCTTGGATACTTTGTAAGTGTACGTAACATCTAACTATAATTATTCGATGCAATTTTAGTCTAGCTTGTGTGCTTTCGTGTGCTTAGCTGTTGTGTAGCTGCGAGCTCCTAGCAGCTATCAGCCTACCATTCACTGTTTTAAATTATTCGCATGAATTTCGCTGCTATTCCAGCTTTGCATGAGTAAATGTGCAGCGGAACCGCTTGTATCGGAGCTTTTAGATGCAAGTCAATATGATCCAATGCTTGTTTTTTTTTTGGGGCTGAAATCAAACCGATATCCGATATTGATTACAGAGCCGGCCGCACCTTTACCAGATGACCTTTGTGTTTATTTGGTTTCAGCAGAGTCGTGGATGTGACCCAATGGGATAAACTGGGAAGACAAGGGGATCGACGACAGAACCCTGCGGGACACCGCAAGTAAATGGATCAACCCACCTGATACGCCCACCCAATCTTTGCAATACATGTTGGTACCGGTAATGGTACTAAAATGTATTTCGATACTTTTCTAAATTAAAGGGGACCACAAAAAATGTCATTATTGGCTTCAGTTTAACAAAACATGTTAGTGTACATGAAACATGTTTATTATTGTAAGTTAGTCCTTAAATAAAATAGTGAACAAACTAGACAACTTTGTCTTTTAGTAGTAAGTAAACAAACAAAGACTCCTAATTGACGCATGCAGTAACATATTGTGTCATTTATACACCTATTATTTTGTACACAATATGAGGACAAGCTGTAAAAATGGATTATTAATCTACTTGTTCATTTACTGTTAATATCTGCTTATTTTCTGTTTCAACATGTTCTATCTATACTTCTGTTAAAATGTAATAATCACTTATTCTTCTCTTCTTTGATACTTTACATTAGTTTTGAAAGATACCACACATGTAGGTATCGATCTGATACCAAGTAGTTACAGGATCATACATTGGTCATATTCAAAGTCCTCATGTGTCCAGGGACATACTTCCTGAGTTTATAAACATAATATGAATAAAAAAAAAAAAAGAAGATTTTGTGACAATAAAATATATCTATGTAATCATAGTAGTATCGACTAGATACACTGTTATACTTGGTATCATTACAGTGGATGTAAAGTGTAAATCTTCCAATGGCGTTTGTTTACATTGTGACGCCGGTGAGCTATTGTATCCTCCTACGGTGTGTAGTGAAGCATGTTTAGCTATTCCTCGTCCTCCAGTGATAATGCTACTTGTAAGGAACCCCCCCTTTTTTTTTTTTTTTTTTTTTTTTTTTTTTTGCTGCAGCTCTTACATATACTGTAATATTGTACATGGTAATTGGGATTTGTTATGTATTGCACATATTGTATAAAAATATAATATAGTATATCAGTATATATTATATACTGTATATATAATATGTAAATATAACATATATGTTATATTGCTACTATGGTACATTTTCAGTCTACTTTATACCTGCATTACCCTTTCCATCATTTGTAACTGAGCTACTGTGTGGAACAATTTCCCTTGTGTATCAATAAAGTTTGCCTAAGTCTAAACTTAAACTGTAGATCTACATCTGCGTGGTCTACTTGGCTTTGACATGGAGTCAGAACCATGTGGATGACACTGAAACAGAAACATGAACAGAGAGAAAACGAGCGGGCGAGTGGTCAAAGACGAGCTCACCGAAATGAAAGCAATCTTGTATGGTAACTGACTTGTCACACTCAATCCGGCTCAGACTTTTTGACTTCTCTCCAGAATGATTCTCGTCAAACAAGCCGAGCAATAGTGCGACTGTCCCAGCTGACAAAGTCCTCCTGGCGCTCCGACGTCTCCCCTTTCTCCACCGCTTCTTTGCTCATCAATCTTCTACCGTGTCCCGCTTCTGTCCGACCACTCGGCTCGTCCCTTTTTTTTTTTTGCCATTACGGTCACTGTCAGTCAGAGCTGGTGATGTGGACTAGCCCATTCCTGCTCTGGGTTGTGACACCCTCATGTCCTTTACAGGGTGCACCACCTCCACAAGTATATGTCTTTCCACAAATTACCTCTAAAATCCTGCTCATCTCTAAATATCAGGTCAAGAATGACGGTGGTGGAGATGTATGAGTGCTGCCTGCATGGAGGAGCTGCGGTTCATTGAGGGGGAGCATGAATTCCAACACATACTGTGACATTCTGAAGCAGGACACAACATCCTGTTGGGTGCATGACAGTTAATTGCGATAATTATCCCAATTAGTGTATAATCATCCGTTTGCACAACTGATAGGTGTTGCTACACTCTTAGAAATAAAAGTGCTAAGTAGAACCGTATAAGGTTCTTCTGCTCGTCCTCATAGGAGAACCCTTTTTGGCTCCAGGTAGAACCTTTTTATAAAGGTTCCACCTGGAACCCTTTTGGAGGGTTCTACCTAGAACTGTGTGTGTAAGGTTCCACCCAGAACCCCCCATGAGAGGTTCTACAAAGAACCCATGCAGGGAGTTCCACCAAGAACCCTTTCATGTTTCAAGGGTTTCATCTAGAACCCACACAGGGAGTTCCACTAAGAACCCTTTCGTATTTCAAGGGTATCATTTAGAACCCACACAGGGAGTTCCACTAAGAACCCTTTCGTTTGTCAAGGGTTTCATCTAGAACCCATGCAGGGAGTTCCACTAAGAACCCTTTCATGTTTCAAGGGTTTCATCTAGAACCCACACGGGAGTTCCACAAAGAACTATTTCATGATTCAAGGGTTTCATCTAGACCTGACACAGGGGGTTCTAAAAACATCCCTTTTCAAAGGTTTTCACCGATAACCGTCTTGTCTTCTGAGGGTTCTATAAAGAACCATATTGTATTCTACAGATCAGTTTAGTTCATATTATATTGTGGTCATTTATCATGTTGACATTGAACAAACATTCAAAACATTTTAATGAGAAAAACATTTATTTAAAGATAGGCACCATTATTGGCAAATGTTATCAGGAAGTATGTCCCTGGTGACACAGGATCTTACCCATGCTTTCAACAATCCCTGAAGAACTCTTTCTTCCAAAAACGGTTCTCTGGATCAAAATAGTTCTTACTGGAACCCTTAGTGTTAGTGAGAACCCTTTTAAAACCAATTATTCAGAAAAGGGGTTTTAAAGGGTTCTCTGGATCAAAATGGTTCTTACTGGAACCATTAGCGTTACCAAGAACCCTTGAAAAACCCTTTCTTCGGGAAAGGGTTTTTCAGAAGCAAATGGTTCCAGTTAGAACCTCAGCCCTTGTAGAAGAACCCTTTTAGAACCCTTATTTCTAAGAGTGTATGATGTTATAAGGCGACATAAAATTATCATCCATGCACAAATTGCCAGCCAGGAAGTAAACAAATAACTGGCACAGTCTCCTGAGCACAATGAAACATGGCAGTTAATTGCGAAAATGACCTTTTAATTGATTTAATTGATTAACTTTTTGCAACTCAACGCTAAGAACACAGAAATGCTGATTATCGGTCCTGCTAGACACCCACACCTATTTAATAATGCCACCTTAACATTTGACAACCAAACAATGACACACCTATTTAATTATACCACCTTAACATTTGACAGCCAAACAATGACACACCTATTTAATAATACCACCTTAACATTTGACAACCAAACAATTACACACCTATTTAATAATACCACCTTAACATTTGACAACCAAACAATTACACACCTATTTAATAATACCACCTTAACATTTGACAACCAAACAATTACACACCTATTTAATAATACCACCTTAACATTTGACAACCAAACAATTACACACCTATTTAATAATACCACCTTAACATTTGACAACCAAACAATTACACACCTATTTAATAATACCACCTTAACATTTGACAACCAAACAATGACACACCTATTTAATTATACCACCTTAACATTTGACAGCCAAACAATGACACACCTATTTAATAATACCACCTTAACATTTGACAACCAAACAATTACACACCTATTTAATAATACCACCTTAACATTTGACAACCAAACAATGACACACCTATTTAATTATACCACCTTAACATTTGACAGCCAAACAATGACACACCTATTTAATAATACCACCTTAACATTTGACAACCAAACAATTACACACCTATTTAATAATACCACCTTAACATTTGACAACCAAACAATTACACACCTATTTAATAATACCACTTTAACATTTGACAACCAAACAATTACACACCTATTTAATAATACCCCCTTAACATTTGACAACCAAACAATTACACACCTATTTAATAATACTCCCTTAACATTTGACAACCAAACAATTACACACCTATTTAATAATACCACCTTAACATTTGACAACCAAACAATTACACACCTATTTAATAATACCACCTTAACATTTGACAACCAAACAATGACACACCTGTTTAATAATACCACCTTAACATTTGACAACCAAACAATGACACACCTGTTTAATAATACCACCTTAACATTTGACAACCAAACAATGACACACCTATTTAATAATACCACCTTAACATTTGACAACCAAACAATGACACACCTGTTTAATAATACCACCTTAACATTTGACAACCAAACAATTACACACCTGTTTAATAATATCACCTTAACATTTGACAACCAAACAATGACACACCTATTTAATAATACCACCTTAACATTTGACAACCAAACAATGACACACCTATTTAATAATACCACCTTAACATTTGACAACCAAACAATGACACACCTATTTAATAATATCACCTTAACATTTGACAACCAAACAATGACACACCTATTTAATAATACCACCTTAACATTTGACAACCAAACAATGACACACCTATTTAATAATACCACCTTAACATTTGACAACCAAACAATTACACACCTGTTTAATAATATCACCTTAACATTTGACAACCAAACAATTACACACCTATTTAATAATACCACCTTAACATTTGACAACCAAACAATGACACACCTATTTAATAATACCACCTTAACATTTGACAACCAAACAATGACACACCTATTTAATAATACCACCTTAACATTTGACAACCAAACAATTACACACCTGTTTAATAATATCACCTTAACATTTGACAACCAAACAATGACACACCTATTTAATAATACCACCTTAACATTTGACAACCAAACAATGACACGCCTATTTAATAATATCACCTTACCATTTGACAATCAAACAATGACACACCTATTTAATAATACCACCTTAACATTTGACAACCAAACAATGACACACCTATTTAATAACACCACCTTAACATTTGACAACCAAACAATGACACACCTATTTAATAATACCACCTTAACATTTGACAACCAAACAATTACACACCTATTTAATAATACCACTTTAACATTTGACAACCAAACAATTACACACCTATTTAATAATACCCCCTTAACATTTGACAACCAAACAATGACACACCTATTTAATAATACCCCCTTAACATTTGACAACCAAACAATTACACACCTATTTAATAATACTCCCTTAACATTTGACAACCAAACAATTACACACCTATTTAATAATACCACCTTAACATTTGACAACCAAACAATTACACACCTATTTAATAATACCACCTTAACATTTGACAACCAAACAATTACACACCTATTTAATAATACCACCTTAACATTTGACAACCAAACAATGACACAAGGCGACTCGGTAAAGAATCTGGGTATTATCTTCCACCCAACTCTCTTGTTTGAGTCACACATTAAGAGTGTTACTAAAACAGCCTTCTTTCATCTCCGTAATATCGCTAAAATTCATTCCATTTTGTCCACTAGCGACGCTGAGATTATTATTCATGCGTTCGTTACGTCTCGTCTCCATTACTGTAACCTATTATTTTGGGGTCTCCCTATGTCTAGCATTAAAAGATTACAGTTGGTACAAAATGCGGCTGCTAGACTTTTGACAAGAACAAGAAAGTTTGATCATATTACATCTATACTGTATATACTAGGGATGTCCGATAATGGCTTTTTGCCGATATCCGATATTCCGATATTGTCCAACTCTTTAATTACCGATACCAATATCAACCGATACCGATATCAACCGATATTTGCAGTCGGGGAATTAACACATTATTATGCCTAATTTGGACAACCAGGTGTGGTGAAGATAAGGTCCTTTTTTAAAAATAATAATAAAATAAGATAAATAAATTAAAAACATTTTCTTGAATAAAAAAGAAAGTAAAACAATATTAAAACAGTTACATAGAAACTAGTAATTAATGAAAATGAGTAAAATTAAGTGTTAAAGGTTAGTACTATTAGTGGACCAGCAGCACGCACAATCATGTGTGCTTACGGACTGTATCGCTTGCAGACTGTATTGATCTATATTGATATATAATGTAGGAACCACAATATTAATAACAGAAAGAAACAACCCTTTTGTCTGAATGAGTGTAAATGGGGGAGGGAGGTTTTTTTGGGTTGGTGCACTATTTGTAAGTGTATCTTATGTTTTTTATGTTGATTTAATTAAAAAAAAACGAAAAAAACCCGATACCGATAATAAAAAAAATGATACCGATAATTTCCGATATTACATTTTAACGCATTTATCGGCCGATAATATCGGACATCTCTAGTATATACCTTTATATACCTACAGTATATATATATATATATATATATATATATATATATATATATATATATATATATATATATATATACCTATACTGTATATACCTATATATACATATAAACCTATATATACACCTATACTAAGACTTTTCTGTCTTGCCTCTGGTGAGGGCGGTCTTCCCTCCCTCCTCAACGACACCTGGAGTCGAACTTTTGCTTGCATGCAGATCGGCTTCAGTCTATGAACATTACATCATCACACCCAAGACAATGGGCACATACACCCCCCACCCCCCACCCCCACCCCCCACGCCTTCACCACCGCTTGTATAGCAGCAGTCACCCTCCAGGGCCCCAACTCCCTGCCCCTCTGTTGCGAGTTGTTGTGATTAAATGTAACATGTTTATGTGTGCATTGCTTGGATGTTTTGTTCCCACTCCAGACTATAGACCCCCTTAGGAGCCCAGTCTAGATTGTATTTTTTTACTCATCTTCTTCCCCAGCGTTTTACCTTTTTCTTATCTTTTATGGGGCGCCTTTGGCGACCCATCAGCGTTCCTGTTCTGTAACCCTGTACAATGTTTGTTTGTCTCATCTTGAACGGGTTTGTGCTGAAAACATAGTTTCGTTGTACTTGTGCAATGACAACAAAGTCCTATCCTATCCTATCCTGGCTCACCTGCACTGGCTTCCTGTGCACTTAAGATGTGACTTTAAGGTTTTACTACTTACGTATAAAATACTACACGGTCTAGCTCCAGCCTATCTTGCTGATTGTATTGTACCTTATGTCCTGGCAAGAAATCTGCCTTCAAAGAACTCCGGCTTATTAGTGATTCCCAGAGCCCCCCAAAAAGTCTGCGGGCTATGGAGCGTTTTCTATTGGGGCTCCAGTACTCTGGAATGTTCTACAGGTAACAGTTAGAGATGCTACCTCAGTAGAAGCATTTAAGTCCCATCTTAAAACTCATTTGTATACTCTAGCCTTTTAATAGACCCCCTTTTAGACCAGTTGATCTGCCGTCTCTTTTCTGCTATATTTTCGGGTACATATTCGATGGACACAGATGATGCGCTAGCTGTCCAAAGTCGGGACCCAGGGTGGACCACTCATCTGGGCATCAGTTGGGGACGTCTCTGCACTGCTGACCTGTCTCCACTCAAGATGATCTCCTGCTGGCCCCACTATGGACTGGACTTTCACTATTATGTTAGATCCACTATGGACTGGACTCTCACTATTATGCTAGATCCACTATGGACTGGACTCTCACACTATTATGTTAGATCCACTATGGACTGGACTCTCACTATTATGCTAGATCCACCATGGACTGGACTCTCACACTATTTTGTTAGATCCACTATGGACTGGACTCTCACAATATTATGCTAGATCCACTATGGACTGGACTCTCACACTATTATGTTAGATCCACTATGGACTGGACTCTCACTATTATGTTAGATCCACTATGGACTGGACTCTCACACTATTATGTTAGATCCACTATGGACTAGACTCTTACACTATTATGTTAGATCCACTATGGACTGGACTCTTACATGATTATGTTAGATCCACTATGGACTGGACTCTCACACTATTATGTTAGATCTACTATGGACTGGACTCTCACTATTATGTTAGATCCACTATGGACTGGACTCACACTATTATGTTAGATCCACTATGGACTGGACTCTTACTATTATGTTAGATCCACTATGGACTGGACTCTCACACTATTATGTTAGATCCACTATGGACTGGACTCTCACTATTATGTTAGATCCACTATGGACTGGACTCTTACATGATTATGTTAGATCCACTATGGACTGGACTCTCACACTATTATGTTAGATCTACTATGGACTGGACTCTCACTATTATGTTAGATCCACTATGGACTGGACTCACACTATTATGTTAGATCCACTATGGACTGGACTCTCACTATTATGTTAGATCCACTATGGACTGGACTCTCACACTATTATGTTAGATCCACTATGGACTGGACTCTCACTATTATGTTAGATCCACTATGGACTGGACTCTCACTATTATGTTAGATCCACTATGGACTGGACTCTCACTATTATGTTAGATCCACTATGGACTGGACTCTTACTATTATGTTAGATCCACTATGGACTGGACTCTCACTATTATGTTAGATCCACTATGGACTGGACTCGCACTATTATGTTAGATCCACTATGGACTGGACTCTCACACTATTATGTTACATCCGCTATGGACTGGACTCTCACACTATTATGTTAGATCCACTATGGACTGGACTCTCACTATTATGTTAGATCCACTATGGACTGGACTCTCACTATTATGTTAGATCCACTATGGACTGGACTCTCACTATTATGTTAGATCCACTATGGACTGGACTCACACTATTATGTTAGATCCACTATGGACTGGACTCTCACTATTATGTTAGATCCACTATAGACTAGACTCTCACTATTATGTTAGATCCACTATGGACTGGACTCTCACTATTATGTTAGATCCACTATAGACTAGACTCTCACTATTATGTTAGATCCACTATGGACTGGACTCTCACTATTATGTTAGATCCACTATGGACTGGACTCTCACTATTATGTTGGATCCACTGTGGACTGGACTCTCACACTATTATGTTAGATCCACTATGAACTGGACTCTCACACTATTATGTTAGATCCACTATGGACTGGACTCTCACTATTATGTTAGATCCACTATGGACTGGACTCTCACTATTATGTTAGATCCACTATGGACTGGACTCTCACTATTATGTTAGATCCACTATGGACTGGACTCTCACAATATTATGTTAGATCCACTATGGACTGGACTCTCACTATTATGTTAGATCCACTATGGACTGGACTCTCACTATTATGTTAGATCCACTATGGACTGGACTCTCACTATTATGTTAGATCCACTATGGACTGGACTCACACTATTATGTTAGATCCACTATGGACTGGACTCTCACTATTATGTTAGATCCACTATAGACTAGACTCTCACTATTATGTTAGATCCACTATGGACTGGACTCTCACTATTATGTTAGATCCACTATAGACTAGATTCTCACTATTATGTTAGATCCACTATGGACTGGACTCTCACTATTATGTTAGATCCACTATGGACTGGACTCTCACTATTATGTTGGATCCACTGTGGACTGGACTCTCACACTATTATGTTAGATCCACTATGAACTGGACTCTCACACTATTATGTTAGATCCACTATGGACTGGACTCTCACTATTATGTTAGATCCACTATGGACTGGACTCTCACTATTATGTTAGATCCACTATGGACTGGACTCTCACTATTATGTTAGATCCACTATGGACTGGACTCTCACAATATTATGTTAGATCCACTATGGACTGGACTCTCACTATTATGTTAGATCCACTATGGACTGGACTCTCACTATTATGTTAGATCCACTATGGACTGGACTCTCACTATTATGTTAGATCCACTATGGACATGACTCTCACACAATTATGCTATGCTAGATCCACTATGGACTGGACTCTCACACTATTATGTTAGATCCACTATGGACTGGACTCTTACATTTTTATGTTAGATCTGCTATGGACTGGACTCTCACACTATTATGTTAGACCCACTATGGACTGGACTCTCACTATTATGTTAGATCCACTATAGACTGGACTCTCACTATTATGTTAGATCCACTATGGACTGGACTCTCACACTATTATGTTAGATCCACTATGGACTGGACTCTCACTATTATGTTAGATCCACTATGGACTGGACTCTCACACTATTATGTTAGATCCACTCGATGTCCATTGCACCGGTCGCCCGGTGAGTTTTTCCTTGCCCTGATGTGGGATCTGAGCCGAGGATGTCGTTGTGGCTTGTGCAGCCCTTTGAGACACTCGTGATTTAGGGCTATATAAGTAAACATTGATTGATTGATTGATGATTGATTTCAACACGCTCAGAAGATCCAGCGATTGGACTTGCAACACTTTGATGCCGACATGTGGACGGTGAGTCTTCGGCAGCACCTGACATAAATGGCGTTTGACAAATAAAGACAGCTTTTCGACAGCAGCCCGCTGGTAAACGCCCGGCTTCACACCGCGCTCTCCTCACGCAGATGTGAAGTGACAAAATGAAAAATCGCGGCATTAATTTGAGCCTATTTTGTCCAGAAATGAGTCAGGATGCATTCAAGCAAAAGTAGACGTCTCACTTTTTTTTTTTTTTGGCTCAACCTTTGCAAGAACTTTTTGAAAAGTTCCACTTTTATCTTTTCAGTCTGCCATTTTGCAGTCTTCCTTTATGCACAGCTGTTCTGGAAGCTGTGGTGTTTGGCTTGGAATGACTCAGCAAGGCACCATATGTGCACTAAAGTGGCATTAAAAGAACATCACTGGAGCGAGCAAATGGCGATGGAGGCTTTAGACCTACTTTGGAAGAAGCGAGATGCGGCCTGACACGCCTTCACTCCTCAACCCTGTCGAACTGAAAACCTCTTTGGAATGAAGAACAGCTATTTTTTTTTTATTGTTAATAATTACATAGCACAGTTTGGCCTGCTAATAATACCTGTTTTTTTTTTGTGTTATATATATTTTTTCGTTTTGCATTAAGAAATGCTTTCAAAATGTCAATTAAGTGAAGTTAAAGTTAAAGTACCAATGATTGTCACACACACTAGGTGTGGTGAAATTTGTCCTCTGCATTTGACCCATCCCCTTGTTCACCCCCTGGGAGGTGAGAGGAGCAGTGAGCAGCAGCGGTGGCCGCGCCCGGGAATCATTTTTGGTGATTTAACCCCCAATTCCAACCCTTAATGCTGAGTGTCAAGCAGGGAGGTAATGGCTCCCATTTTTATAGTCTTTGGTATGACTCGGCCGGGATTTGAACTCACAACCTACAGCGCTTTGTATTGAAAACATATCCCTTTCCTGCTGCGTCACTGATAAATATAATGGCACATATCCCCACACACTTCCAGTGGCTCCTGCGGTGCACAGCACTATGTTGTGCTCTTAAGGGTTTTTCCTTTGGTACTATATACGTGTGTAAATGTGTACACGTGCATGTATTAGTGTTGTCCCGATACCAATATTTTGGTACCGGTACCAAAATGGTTTCGATACTTTTCGATACTTTTCTAAATGAAGGGGACCACAAAAAATGACATTATTGGCTTTATTTGAACAAAAAAATCTTAGGGTACATGAAACATATGTTTATTATTGCAATTTAGTCCTTAAATAAAATGTTGAACATACTAGACAACTTGTCTTTTAGTAGTAAGTAAACAAACAAAGACTCCTAATTAGTCTGCTGACGTATGCAGTTACATATTGTGTCATTTATACACCTATTATTTTCTACACATTATTAAGGACAAGTGGTAGAAAATGTATTATTAATCTACTTGTTCATTTACTGTTAATATCTGCTTATTTTCTGTTTTAACATGTTCTATCTACACTTCTGTTAAAATGTAATAATCACTTATTCTTCTCTTCTCTGATACTTTACATTAGTTTTGGATGATACCACACATTTAGGTATCGATATTTTCAATGGAACATATAAAATGTTGGGTTGTTTGATTCAGTCATATTGCCGTCATAGTGCAGTCTACACCTATCTCTTATGTTTGACTGCCATCTATCAATCAATCAATCAATTCCTTTATTGTTATTGTCATAATAACACTTAAGTCATACATGAACAATGAGATTTTGTTTGAACTTTGTCCAAAGGCATAGAAACTGAGCTGATGTGCAGGTTGACAATAGTTTACATTTTAGCATTGTCAGAAAGATGGCGATAAGAGGGACGTGGGGGTGGGAACAGTCGGATGTCTGATGGGTGTTACGTTGATGTTGCAGCAATGCAATGTCCAGAGCACAATTATTGAGGTGGTGAAGAGTGAGGTAATAAGATGGTCCGGGGCAGCAAAGGGGAAGGCTGTTCATTTAGCAGTCTCACAGCCTGGGGATACAGACTGTGAGACAATCTGGTGGTCCTGGTGCGAATTGATCTATACCTCCTTCCAGAGGGTAGCAGGTTGAAGAAGCAATGTGCTGGGTGGTATCTGTCCTTCAGGATGTTGTGTACTCGCTTTAGGCAGTGAGTTGTGTACATGGCACTCATCTCTGGGAGTATCGTCCTTGTAATTTTCCCCGCCGCTTTAACCACTCGCTTGAGTGCCTGTTGGTTCGCTTTAGTGCAGCTAGCAAACCACACTAAAAATTCGTAAGTGAGGACACTGCTGATGGCACAGTTGTAAAAGTTGACCATTGATTTCTGCGGAATGTTTGCGCATTTTAGTTTCCTTAAAAAAAAAAGACGTTGTTGGGCCTTTCCGACTGTAGAAGCAGTGTTAATGTCCCAGCATAGATCTTCTGTTATGTTCACCCCTAAGAATTTGAAATGCTTGACCCTTTCTACGAGATTGTTATTAATTAAAAGTGGAGGGTTTTTGTTCTGCCCTACTGGTCACACTTATGATTACACCAACTACCAAAGAAAATTGCTTCAAAATTTTTTCCTTACATTAGGCCAGGGGTGCTCATTACGTCGATCGCGAGCTACCGGTCGATCGTGGAGGGTGTGTCAGTCGATCACCAGCCTGGCATTAAAAAAATAGTCCTAAAAATGAGCGATCATAAATCTTCACGATGACGTCACTTTCGTCACTTGATTGACATTCACGGCACCCGAGGGTCTTCTGAGATGACGCTGGCTGCTGCCAGCTCATTAAAATTACCGACAGGAAGGCGAGAAACACTTTATTTCAACAGACTCTGGCGCCGTACCTGTCGTCAAAACTCCAAAGACCGACTGCACAGTTGCACAATAAAAGCGCTTCTTCATCCTGCCTGCGCTACCAAAATAAGAGTCTCAGAAAGCTGGCGTGCACAAGCTAGCAAGCTACGGAGTTTGCCAACAATGTATTTATTGTAAAGTGTATACAAAGGAGTACGGAAGCTGGACAAATAAGATGCTAAAAACCAACCACTTTCATGTGGTATTGGACAGAAAGGAGGACTTTTTTTCTCTCCTCCATTCAAAAATGCGGACCTTATCAGCACCACTGTCTGATTCCTATCAATGCAAGTCATCAGAATCAGGTAATACACCAACTTATATTCTTGTCTTCATGAAAGAAAGGAATCTATATGTGTTAAACATGCTTGTATTATCTTTAACCACCTTTAACTTATTAACAATATTAACTATATGTGTTAAACATGCTTGTATTATCATTAAACACCTTTAACTTGTTAACAATATTAACTATATGTGTTAAACATGCTTGTATTATCTTTAAACACCTTTAACTTGTTAACAATATTAATTATATGTGTTAAACACGCTTGTATTATCTTTAAACACCTTTAACTTATTACCAATATTAACTATATGTGTTAAACATGCTTGTATTATCTTTAAACACCTTTAACTTGTTAACAATATTAATTATATGTGTTAAACATGCTTGTATTATCTTTAAACACCTTTAACTTATTACCAATATTGACTAAGTGTTAAACATGCTTGTATTATCTTTAAACACCTTTAACTTGTTAACAATATTAACTATGTGTTAAACATTCTTGTATTATCATTAAACACCTTTAATTTATTAACAATATTAACTATATGTGTTAAACATGCTTGTATTATCATTAAACATCTTTAACTTGTTAACAATATTAACTATATGTGTTAAACATGCTTGTATAATCATTAAACACCTTTAACTTGTTAACAATATTAACTATATGTGTTAAACATGCTTGTATTATCTTTAAACACCTTTAACTTGTTAACAATATTAATTATATGTGTTAAACACGCTTGTATTATCTTTAAACACCTTTAACTTATTACCAATATTAACTAT
This sequence comes from Nerophis lumbriciformis, assembly GCF_033978685.3. Classification (NCBI taxonomy): domain Eukaryota; kingdom Metazoa; phylum Chordata; class Actinopteri; order Syngnathiformes; family Syngnathidae; genus Nerophis; species Nerophis lumbriciformis. The sequence continues at coordinate 35,834,411 of NC_084568.2, read as the reverse complement.
ATGTGTTAAACATGCTTGTATTATCTTTAAACACCTTTAACTTGTTAACAATATTAATTATATGTGTTAAACATGCTTGTATTATCTTTAAACACCTTTAACTTATTACCAATATTGACTAAATGTTAAACATGCTTGTATTATCTTTAAACACCTTTAACTTGTTAACAATATTAACTATGTGTTAAACATTCTTGTATTATCATTAAACACCTTTAATTTATTAACAATATTAACTATATGTGTTAAACATGCTTGTATTATCATTAAACATCTTTAACTTGTTAACAATATTAACTATATGTGTTAAACATGCTTGTATAATCATTAAACACCTTTAACTTGTTAACAATATTAACTATATGTATTAAACATACTTGTATTTTCATTAAACACCTTTAATTTATTAACAATATTAACTATATGTGTTAAACATGCTTGTATTATCATTAAACACCTTTAACTTGTTAACAAAAACATATGTTTCATAAATAAGTAAATATAAATTATACATATGAATGTGGTAGATCCCCACGACTTGATCAATTGAAAAGTAGCTCGCCTGCAGAAAAAGTGTGAGCACCCCTGCATTAGGCGCACCGGGCTATAAGGCACACTGTCGAGTTTTGAGAAAGAAAAATGATTTTAAGTGCGCCTTATAGTCCAGAAAGTACTGTATTTTAAATGTACTTTATATAGACTCTGCAATTTGGCCCTTGCGCCTGTGGTTTGCAAGATGCATGTTGACAAGTGCCATACCTTCTCAACGCGGCGTTAATTCACTGTCCGTGCGTTGGGATGTTGTGCAGAGTTCAGATAGCGGTGTCTCACATCTCGCCGCCTTTAACCTTGTGCGTTATTGTCCTGGGGCTGGAAAATGGGTTTTTGTTCCAGGGCGAAGATGAGATAAGGCTGCAGGATCAGGACTACGGACCCCTGCCTATCCCCCCGCCACCGCTGCAAACTGGACCTCGCTCTCCTTCCCTCGCTTTCATTACGTCTGACACTTTTTTTCACTTTGACTTTCGTGTCCCCCCAACTCCTTCCTGGCGCTCGCGCCGTCACCCATCTTCATTATCTTGTCGTGGAAGCAGTTCTGATTTCATTGAGATCGTTTATCATTCCGCCGCAGATAAGATTGTGCGGACATTTTTACAATCCCCCTCTGCCCACCCCCCGCCTTCAGTTCTTGGGCCTGCTGCTGGTCTACATGTGCTGTCCCACACTACTGATGCTGTGTTGGGTCCCACGTGGTCCCATCTGCTGATCCTCGCCTTTGATTTACTACAGCCGGATGAAGACGTGCAGCTGTTAGCCACGGCTGACATTTTAGCTTTAAGTGCTCCAAGTCGACGTGACCAGATACCAAATTTTACGTTCCAAGAAAATCACCTACAATTTTGCTTTTCTTTGGCTTTTTGTCACCCCCTCCCGGGCAGAAGGGCAACTAGACAGTGCGGCTGGATCAAAAGAGAACAAAAAGTTGCTTTATTACAAGCGAGTGTCATTATACAGGACTGCAGTACCTGGAGGAGGTCAAGTCCAAAAAAGATACATAGTACTTTATTGATTCCTTCAGGAGAGTTCCCTTAGGAACATTTTAATTCCAGCAGTAGTGTACAGAATTGAGATCGAATTTAAAAAGTAAAAAGTAAATTTAGAGCGTCCGCCCTGAGATGGGTAGGTTGCGAGTTCAAACCCCGGCTGAGTCATACCAAAGACTATAAAAATGGGAGCCATTACCTCCCTGCTTGGCACTCAGCATCAAGGCTTGGAATTTGGGGTTGAATCACCAAAAATTATTCCTGGGCGTGGCCACCGCTGCTGCTCACTGCTCCCTTTTCTATCAGGACATGATCTCGAGAAATTAATCCACACCTTTATCTCGACTCGTCTTGACTACTGTAATGCCCTGTATGTAGGCATTAGCCAGGCCTCCCTCGCCCGCCTGCAGCTGGTGCAGAACTCTGCTGCTCGTCTGCTAACACAGACCCGCAGACGTGAGCACATCACCCCTATTTTAGCGTCCCTTCACTGGCTCCCTGTGCGTTATCGAATCAATTTTAAACTCCTTTTATTTGTTTTTAAATGTCTAAACAACCTCGCGCCAACCTATCTCTCCGACCTCCTTCAGCCTTACTGCCCCACCCGATCCTTAAGATCAGCAGCTGCTACTGACGGTCCCTGACACAAGGCTGAAGATTAGAGGTGACAGAGCTTTCGCCGCTGCTGCTCCCAAGCTCTGGAAAGACCTCTCTGAGTGTTAGACAAGCCTCCTCTCTTCCTGTTTTTAAATCTCTATTAAAAACATACTTTTATTCCATGGCTTTTAACACTGAGTGATATCCATCCTGCAATGGCGCCCCATAATACACCTGCTGTGAACCTGTTTTTATGTTTTATTTATTCTATTTTATTTATTAATTTTTTATCGTGTTCTGTTTGTGTTGTGTTGTGTTTGCTCGGTACTCGTATTATCTTTTAACCTGCCCATTGTACAGCACTTTGGCTACCCCTGTGGTAAATTTTAAATGTGCTTTATAAATAAAGATGATTTGATTTGATTTGATCCCCTCACCTCCCAGGGGGTGATCAAGGGTGATGGATCAAATGCAGAGAATAATTTTGTCACACCTAGTGTGCGTGTGACTATCATTGGTACTTTAACTTTAACTTAACTTGAATCCAAACACAGAAGTGAAGCACCACCCACCTCAGGCATTTGCCGCAGTGGTGTCGTGTCACGGCCAAACATTAGTCCTTTCTTGTCGGAAGAACAACTTGTCATGGCTTTAAACCTGATATTTCCATTAAAGTAACCTTTCCTTTGTCCATTTCAGTAACAAATCAATATAGCCAAGTTTCCCCCTGCACGGGAACGGACCGAGGGTCAAAAAGGACGCCTGTGCTTTAATCGCGCATTTAAAAAAAATTATGATTTTATTGGAACTTATAGTTAACGCCTTATTAATGCATTAACTTTGACAGCACTAGTTTTAAAATGGTGATAAATAGGGATGTCCGATAATGGCTTTTTGCCGATATCCAATATTGTCCAACTCTTTAATTACCGATACCGATATCAACTGATACCGATATCAACCAATATATACAGTCGTGGAATTAACACATTATTATGTCTAATTTGGACAACCAGGTATGGTGAAGATAAGGTACTTTAAAAAAATAAAATAAAATAAGATAAATAAATTACATAGAAACTAGTAATTCATGAAAATGAGTAAAATTAAGTGTTAAAGGTTAGTACTAGCAGCACGCACAATCATGTGTAATAACGGACTGTATCCCTTGCAGACTGTATTGATATATATTGATATATAATGTAGGAACCACAATATTAATAACAGAAAGAAACAACCCTTTTGTGTGAATGAGTGTAAATGGGGGAGGGAGGTTTTTTTGGGTTGGTGCACTATTTGTAAGTGTATCTTATGTTTTTTATGTTGATTTAATAAAAATAAAAAAACGATACCGATAATAAAAAAAAACGATACCGATAATTTCCGATATTACATTTTAATGCATTTATCGGCATCTCTAGTGATAAACCATGACCCTAATTTAGCCAGGGGCGGCCCAAGTTGATATGATTTTGTCATGTCTGTGTGATCATGTTTTGTTTTAGTCATGTTCGGTTTTGTTTTTGGACTTTTTGTGCACTTTTGTTTGTTTTGTCACCATAGCAACCATTAGTTTTCACCTGTCACATCACGCACCTGTTTCACATTTTGAGTCACGCACCTGTTTTCACTAATCATGTCACTATTATTCAAGCTTCGAGTTGCCAGGCTGTCTGTCTGGCAACATCACACTCTCCACACACCCTTATGACCCTTGCTGCTCTTTTTCATGCCGTTTTCTCGTCCAAGTAAGTTTTCTTTATTCATGCCATAGTTTGCAAGTTTTGTTTCATTGTTCATAGTTTCGGCCTTTGTGCAAGTTTTTGTGTTTATAGTCAAGTTTTGTACTTCCGCCCTTGAGCGCGCTTTTTGTTCCTTTGTTAGTGTAAAATAAATAATGTATTTTCCTTCACGCCTTGCCCGCGCCAACTTTTCTTTGCATTCCGGGAAAACAAACCCCAAAGTCCACGTTCTGACAGATTTCAAATATGCATTACAATGAATCAAAAAACATGTTTAACGTTACACAGTTACACCTTGTCTCCGAGTCACCGCAATTACCCAAATCATTTCTTCACTTCCTGTGTTCAACATGCACCAGTTTACCATTGTTCAGTAACAACAAGTTAATAAGTGAGTAATAAAGCAATACATCCACAGTCAATGGCTTCGCTCATATCATATAATGCATTTTTGAAAAATCTATTTCATTTTTTATTTTTGAATTCAATGTCTGAAGTGCTTATCCTTTACCATAACGCCCACTCCACTCTAGCGCAAAGTACTGTAAAGTCAAGTGTGTAAGTAATTAATGCGTGAGGCTTATTTACAGGGCGTTTGTGTCACATCCCCAGTTGAAGCATGCAAAGGTTACAGATTCTCCTGACAGTTGAATACAACAAAAGCAGACTACGTGAAGAGAAGACCTCCACACTGTGAACATGGAATGCCTCAGTGGCGTAGCTACCGGCTATAATTGCAGCATAACCGATGAGCGGCGTGCACGGCCGTGCTGAGTCGGGGTTTTCTCTCCTGAAAGCCTGCAGTATCAATTTAAAAATGCCGCGCAATCCCTGGCAAAATGTTGCATGAGAAGTGAAATGCAAACTTTGAGATTCACGCCGTGATGAGTAGTAATATGCTGCACCTATGAAGGGATTGAGGGATGCTTTTTTTGGATGGTGAGAGGGGATGACGTCAAAAAAAAATAAGGTTGTGGTGTAATTGCACTACTTGCTCGGGCGGGTCAGTGGGGGGTGTTGTCCAAAAGGAGGCCTGGGGGTCCAACTGCACCACTTGTTCGGGCGGGTCAGTGGGGATGACGGAAGTAGGTTTACGTCATATTTTGTTTTGTAGTTTTTAAAGAAATCTGCCATTTTTTTTTGCAGTCTAGCTTATTTATCAAGATCAAGATGCTTTATTATTGTCCATTCTTTAACATGTACAAGACACATAAGAACTGAAATGACATTTTGGGCACAGTCCCACTAAGAGCAGACATAGGTTACAGGGAGACAAGACCGGACCGCCAACGGATCAGCCACTTACGGCACTCCTTAAAAAAGGTGGGAAAAAGGTGATATTGGGAAAGGGGGGAAGAGTAAACCATATCAGTCAAAGGCTGGACCCTCGGGAGTTAAATGATGTGACAGGCCACTTCAATGATGTGACGGGCCACATCAATGATGTGACGGGCCACATCAATGATGTGACCGGCCACTTCAATGACGTGACGGGTCACTTCAATGATGTGACGGGCCACTTCAATGATGTGACGGGCCACTTCAATGACGTGACGGGCCACTTCAATGATGTGACGGGCCACTTCAATGATGTGACGGGCCACTTCAATGACGTGACGGGCCACTTCAATGATGTGACGGGCCAATTTAATGATGTGACGGGCCACTTAAATGATGTGACGGGCCACTTTAAATGATGTGACATGCCACATTAAATGATGTGACGGGCCACTTCAATGATGTGATGGGCCACATTTTTTTTATCCTGTAAAGCGTCTTTGAGTACTCTGAAAAGTGCTATACAAAATAAAATGTATTATTATTATTATCATTCAATGATGTGACGGGCCAGATTAGATGGTGTGACGGGACACATTAATTGATGTGTCAGGCCACATTAATTGATGTGTCAGGCCACATTCAATGATGTGACGGGCCACTTTAATGATATGACGGGCCATTTCAATGATGTGACGGGCCACTTCAATAATGTGACGGGCCACTTTAAATGATGTGTCATGCCACATTCAATGATGTGACGGGCCACTTCAATGATGTGACGGGCCACTTCAATGATGTGACAGGCTACTTAAATGATGTGACAGGCCACTTCAATGATGTGACGGGCCACTTCAATGATGTGACGGACCACTTCAATGATGTGACGGGCCACTTCAATGACGTGACGGGCCACTTCAATGATGTGACGGGCCAAATTAATGATGTGACGGGCCACTTCAATGATGTGACGGGCCACTTTAAATGATGTGACATGCCACATTAAATGATGTGACGGGCCACTTCAATGATGTGATGGGCCACATTTTTTTTAGCCTGTAAAGCGTCTTTGAGTACTCTGAAAAGCGCTATACAAAATAAAATGTATTATTATTATTATTCTTCAATGATGTGACGGGCCAGATTAGATGGTGTGACGGGACACATTAATTGATGTGTCAGGCCACATTAATTGATGTGTCAGGCCACATTCAATGATGTGACGGGCCACTTCAATGATATGACGGGCCAATTCAATGATGTGACGGGCCACTTCAATGATGTGACGGGCCACTTTAAATGATGTGACGGGCCACTTCAATGACGTGACGGGCCACTTCAATGATATGACGGGCCAATTCAATGATGTGACGGGCCACTTCAATGATGTGACGGGCCACTTTAAATGATGTGACATGCCACATTAAATGATGTGACGGGCCACTTCAATGATGTGATGGGCCACATTTTTTTTAGCCTGTAAAGCGTCTTTGAGTACTCTGAAAAGCGCTATACAAAATAAAATGTATTATTATTATTATTATTCAATGATGTGACGGGCCAGATTAGATGGCGTGACGGGACACATTAATTGATGTGTCAGGCCACATTAATTGATGTGTCAGGCCACATTCAATGATGTGACGGGCCAATTTAATGATATGACGGGCCATTTCAATGATGTGACGGGCCACTTCAATGATGTGACGGGCCAATTTAAATGATGTGACATGCCACATTCAATGATGTGACGGGCCACTTCAATGATGTGACGGGCCACTTCAATGATGTGACAGGCCATTTCAATGATGTGACGGGCCACTTCAATGATGTGACGGGCTACTTCAATGATATGACGGGCCACTTCAATGATGTGACGGGCCACTTCAATGATGTGACATGCCACATTCAATGATGTGACGGGCCACTTCAATGATGTGACAGGCCACTTAAATGATGTGACAGGCCACTTAAATGATGTGACGGGCCACTTCAATGATGTGATGGGCCACATTTTTTTTTATCCTGTAAAGCGTCTTTGAGTACTCTGAAAAACGCTATACCAAATAAAATGTATTATTATTATTATTATTATTCAATGATGTGACGGGCCAGATTAGATGGCGTGACGGGACACATTAATTGATGTGTCAGGCCACATAATTGATGTGTCAGGCCACATTCAATGATGTGACGGGCCACTTCAATGATATGACGGGCCAATTCAATGATGTGACGGGCCACTTCAATGATGTGACGGGCCACTTTAAATGATGTGACATGCCACATTCAATGATGTGACGGGCCACTTCAATGATATGACGGGCCACATTCAATGATGTGACGGGCCACTTCAATGATGTGACGGGCCACTTTAAATGATGTGACATGCCACATTCAATGATGTGACGGGCCACTTCAATGATGTGATGGGCCACATTTTTTATCCTGTAAAGCGTCTTTGAGTACTCTGAAAAGCGCTATACCAAATAAAATGTATTATTATTATTATTATTCAATGATGTGACGGGCCAGATTAGATGGCGTGACGGGACACATTAATTGATGTGTCAGGCCACATTCAATGATGTGACGGGCCAATTTAATGATATGACGGGCCATTTCAATGATGTGACGGGCCACTTCAATGATGCAATGGGCCACATTAGATGGTGTGACGGGCCACATTCATTGATGTGACGGGCCAGTTTAAATGATGTGACGGGCCACAATAAATGATGTGACGGGTCACATTAAATTATGTGACGTTCCACAGTAAAGGATGTGACAGGCTACATTAGATTATGTGACGGGCCACAATAGATGATGTGACGGGTTAACTTTAAATGATGTGACGGGCCACATTAAATAATGTGACGTGCCAAAATGATGTGACGGGCCACTTGGGCCTCATTAATGAGTTGGCGGCCATTAAAGTTCTGTAACGGACCACTTCAAATGACGTGGCGGGCCACTTACAGGATGTGTTGGGCCTCGATAAGTGACAGGACAGGCCACATGAAATGGAGTGTGACACGTGAGGTTCTCGTCTTATTGTTATTTCCGACAGTCTGAAGTTTTTTTGTCTGGTTCCATTTGTAGCATCGTGGCTAAAGTGAAGCGGACGGTAAATAAATCAACACATTTTCCTGAAAGCCAGCAGAAGCAGAATGCCAAGTTCCATCTCTGCGTGTGAAGCAGACGATCCTAATCACACACACACACACACACACACACACACACACACACACACACACACACACACACACACACACACACACACACACACACACACACACACACACACACACACATAACACACACACACACACACACACACACACACACACACACACACACACACACACACACACACACACACACACACACACACACACACACACACACACACGTCTGCAGGCCACTTGGAGTCTTCCATGACCCAAAGCAGCCAAAAAGCCAACAGCTCCACTGGTTAATATTTCACATCAGCTTCTTTTCTTCTTTTTTTTTGATCTTCTGTCTCGGAAACGAGCCGAAACCATCAGATGAAAGCGATTCGATTTGGACAAAGAAAACAAATAGTCTTCTCCGTGTCTTTGGAGGCTATTTTGAGAAAGACACACATCATGGAGATTTACTGGCCAGGTCCAAAGCACTTGACATTATTACAAGTGGATGGATCCTGGCTGTAGCTTTGATTGCCATGTCTGCTTGGATGATCCAACCCACCTGAGCCCCCTCCATATAAAACAAGCATAGGAGCGCCATCGCTGTATGGATTGCACTTTTTTTTGTCAAACTCAGGGCTCCAATTAAACAAAGTCAATATTGCTCTTTTGGCAAGGGTCATTTTCACTGGAATATGTTTGCTTCTTGCCTCAGTCATGTTGTGTGTGACTAATCCCGTGACACGCCTTCCCTTTCCTCGGCCTCTGTTGCCATGACACATCACAGACCCACAGACTTTATTCCTCAGCTCGTGACTGGCTCAGTTGGAACTCTCAATAATGCAGACTGTAAGCCGCTACTTTTTTTCCCCTACGCTGTGAACACTGCCGCTTATAAAACGGTGCGACGAAAAAATAGTGGATTTTTCTTCGCTAACAGCCATAATTTGAGATGGCATTTTTGCCGATATCCGATATTCCGATATTGTCCAACTCTTAATTACCGATTCCGATATCGAGCGATACCGATATATACAGTCGTGGAATTAACACATTATAATGCCTAATTTTGTTGTGATGCCCTGCTGGATGCATTAAACAATGTAACAAGGTTTTCCAAAATAAATCAACTCAAGTTATGGAAAAAAATGCCAAGATGGCACTGCCATATTTATTATTGAAATCACAAAGTGCATTATTTTTTTTAACATGCCTCAAAACAGCAGCTTGGAGTTTGGGACATGCTCTCCCTGAGAGAGCATGAGGAGGTTGAGGTGGGCGTGGTTGAGGCGGGGGTGTATATTGTAGCGTCCCGGAAGAGTTAGTGCTGCCAGGGGTTCTGGGCATTTGTTCTGTTGTGTTACGGTGCGGATGTTCTCCCGAAATGTGTTTGTCATTCTTGTTTGGTGTGGGTTCACAGTGTGGTGCATATTTGTAACAGTGTTAAAGTTGTTTATATGGCCACTCTAAGTGTGACCTGTATGGCTGTTGACCAAGTATGCTTTGCATTCACTTGTGTGTATGAAAAAAGGTAGATATTATGTGATTGAGCAGGCACGCTTTAAGGTTTATTGGCGCTCTGTACATCTCCCTACATCCGTGTACACAGCAGCGTTTTAAAAAGTCATACATTTTACTTTTTGGAACCCATAATTTCCGATATCACTTTTTAAAGCATTTATCGGCCGATAATATCGGCAGTCCGATATTATCGGACGTCTCTAGCCATAATGTTTTGTATTGATGTGTATTTCTGGTCTTGTCATCCTTGCCTGGACAGAAGGATGACACGACAGTGCGGCTGGATCAAAAGGGACACGGGAGACGCTTAAGACCTTAAGCGATTAGTGATTCCCAGAGCCCAAAAAAAGGCTATTTTCTATACGGGCTCCACCGGTAACAGTTAGAGATAAATTTCATGTTACATGTACAGGAGGGCAGTCGTTTAAACTCTATGTATTTATATATATGCACATTACATACATATATATATAAATAATAATTGAAGTGTGGGTATTAATCCAAGAGGTGTATGGTGTGCGACTATGTGTAGGAATTAAATGAGTGTTACCGGGAGTGTTGAGCGAGAGGTGCGGAAGTCCGAAGGGGGAACAAGACAAGATTGGAGGTCCGTGAGCGGGCAGGAAGCCGGGGGCTATAGCGAGGCGTCGAAGGTCCGTGTTTAGGCGGGAGGTCGAGATCCAAGAGGCAGTCAGGGAAGCAGAGGGGACAAAGGGAGACGAGACACACTGCTCGTCACGCGGGAACGGAGGTCTGCTGTTGGAACGACTTCTACCAAGACCGATTGAACGCCCTGATATGACAATGACCTGATGAATGAGAACATCCATAGACAAATTGGGGGAACCATTCAGGTCCCTGCACAAGTCAAAAAGAGATTGTTTATTTAGTGTTTGTATCAAAAGTATCAAAATAAAGGGTTTAGTCGCGGAAACATTGGTCACTTGGATTTGGGAGCGCCGACTGTCAAGTTTTCTTTCACCGAGTGGCGAGCCAGTATCTGAATATTCCAAAGTGAATTCCCGACGGAGCGCTGTGAACTTTTTGATTGATGCCTATCCTCATCCTGGAGCAGCGGCGTTCCACCTCCACCTCCGGCTTAGTCGGGAGGAGTCAATGCTGTTGTCCACGGAGTGAGACCGCAGCCTGGCTCAGTGAAGTCGAGCACCAGCGCTCGGATTCTCCCTCCTCCTGTTGCCGCGCAAAGATGACCCCACCACCACCTCGCTCGCTCCTGCTTTTCTAGGTAAACGCCGTGGCAGCAGCACACCCGTATTGTACATCCAGCACACCCGTACTGTACACCCGCCGAACACAGCTATGATTATAGCACACTGTGGAGAGAAGACATTTATGTACAATGATCCGGCAGACAATGAACACACTTAATTAGCCTGATTACTGTCAGGACACCGCCTGCGTTTAACGCTCATGAAAAACAAAAACCTTGCAGGCAACAAGCATCAGCCCTGATCTGCAGAACAAAAAGACAAATTGATTAAAAAGGGAAAGTTTAGTTTTTGTGGTTTTATTTCGCTTAAAGGCCTACTGAAACCCACTACTACCGACCACGCAGTCTGATAGTTTATATATCAATGATGAAATCTTAACATTGCAACACATGCCAATACGGCCGGGTTAGCTTACTAAAGTGCAATTTTAAATTTTGCGCAAAATATCCTGCTGAAAACGTCTCGGTATGATGACGTCAGCGCGTGACGTCACGGATTGTGGAGGACATTTTGGGACAGCATGGTGGCCAGCTATTAAGTCGTCTGTTTTCATCGCAAAATTCCACAGTATTCTGGACATCTGTGTTGGTGAATCTTTTGCAATTTGTTCAATGAACAATGGAGACAGAAAAGAAGAAAGCTGTAGGTGGGAAGCGGTGTATTGCGGGCGGCTGCAGCAACACAAACACAGCCGGTGTTTCATTGTTTACATTCCCGGAAGATGACAGTCAAGCTTTACCATTGGCTTGTGGAGAACTGGGACAACAGAGACTCTTACCAGGAGGACTTTGAGTTGGATGCGCAGACACGGTACCGTGAGTACGCATGCAGCTGCGGCTTCCAAACATTTGATCGCTTGCCCGGACTTTGGGGAAATATATGTGCTGTATGAACTTTGGGGAGGTGGACAGTATGTGTTGTGCAGGTGTTTGAGTTGTATTGGCGGGTTATATGGACGGGAGGGGAGAGGTGTTTGTTATGCGGGATTAATTTGTGGCATATTAAATATAAGCCTGGTTGTGTTGTGGCTAATAGAGTATATATATGTCTTGTGTTTATTTACTGTTTGTCATTCCCAGCTGAATATCAGGTCCCACCCGCCTCTCACAGCATCTTCCCTATCTGAATCGCTCCCACTGCCCTCTAGTCTTTCACTCTCACTTTCCTCATCCACAAATCTTTCATCCTCGCTCAAATTAATGGGGAAATCGTTGCTTTCTCGGTCCGAATCGCTCTCGCTGCTGGTGGCCATGATTGTAAACAATGTGCGGATGTGAGGAGCTCCACAACCTGTGACATCATGCTACTCGTCTGCTACTTCATGTATAGGCAAGGCTTTTTTATCAGCGACCAAAAGTTGCAAACTTTATCGTCGATGTTCTCTACTAAATCCTTTTAGCAAAAATATGGCAATATCGCGAAATGATCAAGTATGACACATAGAATGGACCTGCTATTCCCGTTTAAATAAGAAAATCGTATTTCAGTAGGCCTTTAAGTACTTGCATTAACACTAGAACTCCCAGGTTTTTCTTACCACCCTGCAATTCCCAGAGGCGAGTCAAACAGCGCTTCATTTAAAATTGACCACTCAACGGCCGACAATTAGCCTCCTTTCTTTTGTAAATGGCGCCGTTACATTGGAAAGTGGTGGACCGCTCTGATGCTCAGAAAGGGGCAGGAGTGTGCTTGAATAGAGGGAAGCCTCCAGCAGGTTTGACTGGTGAAGTGAATTAATTAACTCAAATCATGTCCTCCAAATGCCGAATGGTTAGATTCAACTTGGAGAAAGCGAACCACCAGGTTTAAGTAAATAATGGTTGAGTCCATAATTAAATTAAGGAGTGTTAGTTGGACTGAAATTAGCTCTCTCACGAGAAGAGGCAATGAATTCAGACTTCGGAATGCAAAAGCGATAGCTCTATCCTGGAGGAAAGACTCCATGTTTATCTTTGATGGAAAAGGTTTAGGCTAGGGGTTTCCAAAATGGGGCCTGGGTGCCATTTGCAGCTTTTTTGCAGCCCTAATCACTTGTGATTAGGGCTATATAAATAAAGATTGATTGATTGATTGATTGATTTTTTTTTTAACAGACTTCTAAAAAAAAAGAAGTAACAAACATGTATATATATATATATATATATATATATATATATATATATATATATATATATATATATATATATATACGTTAGGTCAGGAAAAAACACAGAGGCTATTTCATCCCTACAAGCCTGTTTCGCAGGTTTCCCTGCTCTTCAGGGGAGTTTATGCGAAACAAGCTCGTAGGGATGAAATAGCCTTCCTGACCTAATGTATATTCCGCTCTACACCGGTATTGAGCACTGTATAACGGACACACCACAGTAATCTCGACTATATATATATATATATTTTCCAATGGTTTTGAAAGTAAAAAAATATCAACTTAAACCTTTGCGGTTTGGACACAAACGCTGGCATCCTGACCTCCTAAATTTCGTTGTACTTGTACAATGACAATAAAGACCTACCTACTTACTAGTTTACATGCATTTACAGTTATTTCATCAAGGGTAGGGCAATTATGACCATATTTCCATTTGCAGTCCTGACGTATAGCAAAGAGGCAGCATTTACATAACAGAGATGTTAAAGTGTGATGATAATCTCTCATCGGTTCTAATTTACCAACACAGATCAGCGCGATAGAACAGTTCACACATGTTCTTAACGTGCGGGGGTAAATGTGTTGGAACATAATTGAATGTTTAAGACTTTTGGAGTGTAAAACATACACGGAGAATGTCTGCGACTCGTGGACGACGGAGCAGACAGCGGACAATAAGGAATCCTTTGGTGGTGGTTTTTTTTCTGTAATTAAAACGGCATGGTATTAATTTATTTGGAACATGCATACATTCACATGTGATACATCATAACATCAGTAAGGACACTTTGGCCCTGGCCTACACATCCTTACTAGAATCCATACTCATTTCTAACAGGGCTTCCTGGTACAACTTACTTACCATCGAACACAAAACAAAACAAAAAAGTAATTGGATTCCCCAGACCTCCCTCACAAATCTTTACATTCAGGCAGTTACCAGGAAAGCCACCTCCATCATTCAGGACCCCACACATCCACTGCATTCATCATTCCAGCTGCTGCTGTCAGACCGTCCCTTTAAGGTCCCACTTGCCAGGAAAACATCTATATAAAAACCCTTTCAATCCCACTGCCATCATCATTTTATACAAAAATAGATGAACACTGTTGCATCATCTCTTATATTCTACATTGTGTTCTTTTTTCTTTTTCATCTCGCATTCTATCGATTCTGACTCTCATAATGAGATAAGTTAAATACCATTTTTAGTAGAGTTCAAGATATTAATCAACATGTTTCTTCTTTTTACTTTGTAAACACTTGTAGTTTGAACAACTTCTTTAACCGAGTCGTATAAATACATTGATTTATTTGCCTCGTCCATTCCATAATTTAATTCCACGCACTGATACACTAAAAGTTTAAAAGGAGCCATATGTAACAATGTCATGTCAAGTCATCATTAAATGGCCCTGATATGTCAAAAGGCATTAATAAACCAAGTTATTTTCCAATACCTCTATAACTGATAACAGTATGTCAGGTTTAAGCACCAAACTATCTATTAAACAGAACAAGAAGCAAAGAATCAGGCAGAGACAGAGTTCAATTTTGCTCATGAGGAGAACGCATGGAGCTGCACACTCAGTTAGAACGCGTCCCCCTTTTCCCTAGTTACATCGCTGAGGCTGCTTCGAAAGGGAGGGGTCACACATTATGCAAGCAGCTCAGTAGGCACAATACGTGATTATTCAGAAAGGAAATGTGCGGGGGGCCTTGTGATTACGCCCTGTCTCTGCTTTGTCATTGCCTTAACTTCGTTGAGGTGCGTCCTTGCCTGAAAGACAAACATCTGCGGCGAGGCAACTCCTAACTTGCAGCGGAAGATAACAAGTTGTGTGCCTTTGCACGAAAAGAAAAAGTACAGCTTGAGCACAATAAATAATAACTAGAGCAACGGCCTTTAAAGGGGAACATTATCACAATTTCAGAATAGTTAAAACCATTAAAAATCAGTTCTCAGTGGCTTATTATATGTTTCGAAGTTTTTTTCAAAATTTTACCCATCACACAATATCCCTAAAAAAAGCTTCAAAGTGCCTGATTTTAACCACCCGTCCATTTTCCTGTGACGTCACATAGTGAAGCCAACACAAACAAACATGGCGGAAAGAACAGCAAGCTATAGCGATATTAGCTCGGATTCAGACTCGGATTTCAGCGGCTTAAGCGATTCAACAGATTACGCATGTATTGAAACGGATGGTTGTAGTGTGGAGGCAGGTAGCGAAAACGAAATTGAAGAAGAAACTGAAGCTATTGAGCCATATCGGTTTGAACCGTATGCAAGCGAAACCGACGAAAACGACACGACAGCCAGCGACACGGGAGAAAGCGAGGACGAATTTGGCGATCGCCTTTTAACCAACGATTGGTATGTGTTTGTTTGGCATTAAAGGAAACTAACAACTATGAACTAGGTTTACAGCATATGAAATACATTTGGCAACAACATGCACTTTGAGAGTGCAGACAGCCCAGTTTTCATCAATTAATATATTCTGTAGACATACCCTCATGTCAGCAGGCCAGGGAAGCTAGGGTCGATATTCTTCTCTTGATCATCTTCGGTGGCATAAGGGACGGTGTGAGCCAAGACATCCAGGGGGTTTAGCTCGCTCGTCTGCGGGAACAAACTGCCGCCATTGCATGCCGTGCTACCGAGGTCCTTTGTCCCTGAATTGCTCACACACTCCGGCAGATTCAATGGGGGTCTGGCGGCAGATTTCTTTGACTTTATCGTTGGAAATGCATCTGCTTTGAGTGTCGCAGGATATCCACACATTCTT
Organism: Nerophis lumbriciformis; assembly: GCF_033978685.3. Classification (NCBI taxonomy): domain Eukaryota; kingdom Metazoa; phylum Chordata; class Actinopteri; order Syngnathiformes; family Syngnathidae; genus Nerophis; species Nerophis lumbriciformis. The sequence goes on along the minus strand of NC_084568.2, from coordinate 35,818,385 downwards.
GCCATCCCTGTCGTAGCATAGCTTTCGTCGGTAAAGTGTGCGGAACAAACGTCCAATTTCTTGCCACTTTCGCATCTTTGGACCACTGGTGCAACTTGAATCCGTCCCTGTTCGTGTTGTTACACCCTCCGACAACACACCGACGAGGCATGATGTCTCCAAGGTACGGAAAACAGTCGAAAAAACAGAAAATAACAGAGCTGATTTGACTCGGTGTTTGAGAAAATGGCGGATTGCTTCCCGATGCGACGTCACATTGTGATGTCATCGCTCCGAGAGCGAATATTAGAAAAGCGTTTAATTCGCCAAAATTCACCCATTTAGAGTTCGGAAATCGGTTAAAAAACTATATGGTCTTTTTTCTGCAACATCAAGGTATATATTGACGCTTACATAGGTCTGGTGATAATGTTCCCCTTTAGGCATAAGAGTTGTGTGATGACTTATATATAATTAATGTAACACAGTAGTTCAGCCGGGATATGCCCATTTCAAAATTAGATTTACAGCCCCGATATCTTGTTATTGTTTTCATTTCGATGCCCCGCCCTCTACCGTTTGACCAATTAAAAAAGTCTGTGAGTGTGTCACATCCAAGTTGCCACTGGTAAAGTTACTAAACATGTCAGACCTTAGTCAATCTAAAAGGTGTCGTTACCATTCTCAATTTATTCATGACAAAGCCAGGAACAAAACCAAGATTTGTATCGGGGATGCCTTTGAAAGATGGAGATGATTGAATGCGGAGAATATTTTTTCAACTAATGCCAAACTTGCTAATTTCCTCGTTGATAGGTGAGTAAGGCATTTACATTTTCATTATTGCTTGTAATAAATGGAAATGGTCATTATTATATAGTAGTAGGACTATATAGTCTATGCTCT
>NC_084568.2:35697500-35812500 GCF_033978685.3 Nerophis lumbriciformis | reverse complement strand
CCAAAACTGGACAGATCAGCTTTCAGGAAAAGAGAGCGGATGAGGGTATGTCTACAGAATTTATTAATTGATGACAACTTTATTCATTACTCGCGGTTTTACGTAAATTATTATACATAAACTGTGTTTACCAATAATTTAGCTTAAAAACATTACAACACTTAAAAACAAACACATACCAATCGTTGGTTAGAAGGCAATCGCCGAATTCGTCCTCGCTTTCTCCCGTGTCGCTGGCTGTCGTGTCGTTTTCGTCGGTTTCGCTTGCATACGGTTCAAACCGATATGGCTCAATAGCTTCAGTTTCTTCTTCAATTTCGCTTAAGCCGCTGAAATCCCAGTCTGAATCCGAGCTAATGTCGCTATACCTTGCTGTCCATCCACCATGTTTGTTTGTATTGGCATCACTATGTGACGTCACAGGAAAATGGACTTTAAAATCAGGCACTTTGAAGCTTTTTTTAGGGATATTGCGTGATGGGTAAAATTTTGAAAAAAAACTTCGAAAAATAAAATAAGCCACTGGGAACTGATTTTTAATGGTTTTAACCCTTCTGAAATTGTGATAATGTTCCCCTTTAACACGATTCTCACTAACGCAGCAAGTTGAAGTCCTTTGTTTTATTGTACCAATAAATAAATACAGCGTATTTAAGCAATTTGTGAAGTTCTCTGATGTTTATATCAAGAATATGATGTAAATGTGCCCTTCTATCCCATTTGTGCTTTGGAATACATCTACCTATTTGGAATCTTCATAACAGGACATCTGCTGATTGGAGTCAGTGTTGCCTGGGTTTATGGACATATTGGAAGATACTAACAGCCGTTCAAAGTACCCCAAAGCTGCCACAACTGGTTGGAGGAATCAGGCAGAGCTCTGGGCACTCAGACTTTTGTCATTTTGAACTAATATGCAAACTGGACAACATTTGGAGACAGAAATAGACAGAGTACAACGTTTAAAACTTCGAGATCCCCCTTTCTCTTTGGCTCTCATTGAAGGCGGACACTCCCTTTCCCTCTCTCTTATCTCTCCTGCCTGCTTCTTTGTTTTGTCTTGTCTTAACCTTCTTGTAGCCTCTCACTGCACTGCTGCCCGAAATCTAAACAATGGAATGAATCAACTTGCCTCTCAACGAAATTGACAAGATCTTGAGTTTGGGGGAACCTACTTGTCTTGACGGGAGCGGTTGTTGCTGGACACAAGACGAACTCTTGGGAGAAGGAGTGCCGCGTGCCTGGCGACCCTTTTAGTCGAGGACGTGAAGACATCTACCTATTTGGAATTATGACAACAGGACAGCTGCTGATTGGAGTAAGCGTTGCTGTGGTTTGTCGAGAAATTGGAAGTTGCTGGCAGTCTTCAAAGTACCCAAAAGCTGCCACGAATGATTGGAGGATGCGGACAGAACTGGATAATTTGTGATTTAGATAACATTGGACCGTCTGCCCTGCAGGATGAATTTGAGGACCAGTAATAGACAATTTAGAGTGAAAAGAAAATTAAATTTCAACTCGCATACAAAACATTCTAACTTGAATTGTTTCCCTGGCTTCGAGACTCTCCCGAAGGACAGTGCGGCGAAGACACAACAAACTCCCTTCATGTCTCTCATGGACACACACCTGTTGTTGTTGACTTTGGACTGACTGGCGGCTGCAAGAACACCAAGGCCGTGTAGCAGAGACACGCGTCAGGCTTGCACACACACACATGCATCCCACCCCCCATCCAACGCCCTCGACAGCGCTTGCAGCCTGCCACCGTAGCCCCCCCCCCCCCCCTCTGTTGCAAGTTTTGAGTTGTATGTTGTAATATGTATATGTGCTTTGCTATGGAGTTGTTTTTCCCACTCCAGACTGGGCCCCCTTAGAAGCCCAGTCTAGATTGTATTTTTTTACTTATCCTCCCCCAGCGTTTACCTTTTCCCCATCATTTACGGGGCGCCTTGTGGCGACCCATCAGCGTCCCTGTTCCGTAGCCCTGTACACTGTTAGTTTGTCTAATCTTGAACGGGTTTTGTGCTGAAAACAAAGTTTTGTTGTACTTGTGCAACGACAATAAAGACCATACCGTATGTCGGCTCCTGAAGGGGTCCGTGCTGAAAAGGACAATCAAGTGCTGTTCTATTCTATCCTGTCCTTTCCTTTCTAATTGAACACAAGGTTTTACTGACACTTGAGAGTGTCATTGAAATCCGTAAAAAAAGGTGTCGCTTTAAATTTGAAAAGGCCGTATCAATCCAGGCAGTACTCTATCTGTCGTGCAATATGTGCGTCGTCATGGTGACGCTACTAAAGACTAAATCCAAACTTGCACACAAGTGAAGTGAAGTGAAGTGAAGTGAATTATATTTATATAGCGCTTTTCTCTAGTGACTCAAAGCGCTTTACATAGTGAAACCCAATATCTAAGTTACATTTAAACCAGTGTGGGTGGCACTGGGAGCAGGTGGGTAAAGTGTCTTGCCCAAGGACACAACAGCAGTGACTAGGATGGCGGAAGCGGGGATCGAACCTGCAACCCTCAAGTTGCTGACACGGCCGCTCTACCAACCGAGCTATACCGCCCCAACACAACGGTGGTTTGCTACGAGAAAGCCATCCTAGAATCCAACAGTGGTGTGCTGTCAGGGCCAGCAAGGCCTTCTATGCTGGCCTAACATAAACCATGATCATTCATTAATAAAAGTTCCTTTTATTTTCAATTTAGTATCCATAAATATAAAAAAGTATTCATCATATTCTCTTCATGTCATATTAGGCTGCGGTGTTGCTTGTTTTTTCCGTTAGAGCTTTTATCAGAACTCAGCAAGTTTGTTGCCAGCGCTGCATGAAATCAACATTAGTGGCGGCTGTGCTACAAAATGTGAGTTCAAATATTTAATTTCTTTAAATTTTCACGTGTAATAAGTTGTTTTTTTCACAATTATTGTGTGAATGCTCCAAAACATTCACACATATGGTTTTCCACACCAAATGTCATCTATGTATTAAACTACTTCTTCTTCTCCAGATTTTGGCACGCCCTACCTTCCACATTTTTCATCCGATTCAAACCGTTCAGCCCATTCGGGAGAATCGCAGGCTTTTCCTTGAAAAATTCAAAAAATTCCCCGATTTCCCAGAATTCCAGGTTTTCCGGGACATTTTTCCCATTCAAAATGAATTGGCCATTTTTCAAACTTCCACCATTTCCACATTTTTAAAACCTATTTCACCTTCAACACATTGCACCATTCTGGAAATTAAAACTACCCTTTTCTCCAAATACAAGAAATTTCCAGGATTTTCAGAATTCATGTTTTTCCCAAGCCCTATATCCACCCTGTCTTCTGGCAACTACTCTTACCACATTTTTCAACCCACTTCAACCGTTGCACTGTCAAAACATTCCTCTTAATTAGGACAACAAATTAAAGGGGAACATTATCACAATTTCAGAATGGTTAACACCATTAAAAATCAGTTACCAGTGGCTTATTATATTTTTCGAAGTTTTTTTTTTTAATTTTACCCATCACGCAATATCCCTAAAAAAAGCTTCAAAGTGCCTGATTTTAACCATCGTTATATACACCCGTCCATTTTCCTGTGACGTCACATAGTGAAGCCAACACAAACAAACATGGCGGAAAGAACAGCAAGCTATAGCGACATTAGCTCGGATTCAGACTCGGATTTCAGCGGCTTAAGCGATTCAACAGATTACGAATGTATTGAAACGGATGGTTGTAGTGTGGAGGCAGGTAGCGAAAACGAAATTGAAGAAACTGAAGCTATTGAGCCATATCGGTTTGAACCGTATGCAAGCGAAACCGACGAAAACGACACAACAGCCAGCGACACGGGAGAAAGCGAGGACGAATTCGGCGATCGCCTTCTAACCAACGATTGGTATGTGTTTGTTTGGCATTAAAGGAAACTAACAACTATGAACTAGGTTTACAGCATATGCAATACATTTGGCAACAACATGCACTTTGAGAGTGCAGACAGCCCAGTTTTCATCAATTAATATATTCTGTAGACATACCCTCATCCGCTCTCTTTTCCTGAAAGCTGATCTGTCCAGTTTTGGAGTTGATGTCAGCAGGCCTGGGAAGCTAGGGTCGATATTCTTCTCTTGATCATCTTCGGTGGCATACGGGACGGTGTGAGCCAAGACATCCAGGGGGTTTAGCTCGCTCGTCTGCGGGAACAAACTGCCGCCATTGCTTGCCGTGCTACCGAAGACCTTTGTCCCTGAATTGCTCACACACTCTGGCAGATTCAATGGGGGTCTGGCGGCAGATTTCTTTGACTTTATGGTTGGAAATGCATCTGCTTTGAGTGTCGCAGGATATCCACACATTCTTGCCATCTCTGTCGTAGCATAGCTTTCGTCGGTAAAGTGTACGGAACAAACGTCCAATTTCTTGCCACTTTCGCATCTTTGGGCCACTGGTGCAACTTGAATCCGTCCCTGTTCGTGTTGTTACACCCTCCGACAACACACCGACGAGGCATGATGTCTCCAAGGTACGGAAAACAGTCGAAAAAACGGAAAATAACAGAGCTGATTTGACTCGATGTTTGAGAAAATGGCGGATTGCTTCCCGATGTGACGTCACGTTGTGACGTCATCGCTCCGAGAGCGAATAATAGAAAGGCGTTTAATTCGCCAAAATTCACCCATTTAGAGTTCGGAAATCGGTTACAAAAATATATGGTCTTTTTTCTGCAACATCAAGGTATATATTGACGCTTACATAGGTCTGGTGATAATGTTACCCTTTAAGTACCCGTTTTTCCCGAAATTCCAAGAATTCCGTAATACCATTTCTCAATTCAACATGTTACTACTTCAACATTTCTCTACCGATTTAAACAATTCCAACACCAACCAATTCAGCTCATTTAGAACATTCATGCTTCTAATCATTTTCCAAAAAATCCCGCTTTTCTCCAAATTTCCAGGACGTTCTCATTGAAATGAATCAGACATGTTTCCAAGTTGCACAATTCCCACATTTCCAACCTATTCCAACCATTCCAACATTAACACATTCCTCTTAACCTGGACATTCAAAATAACACTTTTACAAGTTCCAAACCAAATTCCGGTTTTCTGAGAAATTCAAACTCTTCAACATTCAAACTATTCTTACAAACGTACATTCATACTACATTCTGTCAGCATTTTAGTTCAACTTCAGCATTGGAGCATTCACATGCAATTCCTTCAAGAATTGCCCCATCTAGTTTTAATTTTGACAGTACCATGTAAGATATGTTTGATGCGGGTTTATTGATTTTTAAAAGCTCCGACAAATACACCGTTTAGTACACTGTTGAGATGATTCAATGCCTGTTTATGTATAGTATTTCTCCAGCCGTGGTCTTGTGGTGACATAAATCAGTGTTTTTCAACCTTTTTTGAGCCAAGGCACATTTTTTGCGCTGAAAAAATTCCGGAGGCACACCACCAGCAGAAATCATTAAAAAACAAAACTCAGTTGACAGTAAAAAGTCGTCGTCGCAATTGTTGGATATGACTTTAAAGCATAACCAAGCATGCATCAATATAGCTCTTGTCTCAAAGTAGGTGTACTGTCACCACCTGTCACATCACACCCTGACTTATTTGGACTTGTGTAGTGTTTTAGTTCTTGTCTTGCGCTCCTATTTTGGTGGCTTTTTCTCTTTTTTTTGGTATTTTCCTGTAGCAGTTTCATGTCTTCCTTTGAGCGATATTTCCCACATCTACTTTGTTTTAGCAATCAAGAATGTTTCAGTTGTTTTTAATCCTTCTTTGTGGGGACATTGTTGATTGTCATGTCATGTTCGGATGTACATTGTGGACGTCGTCTTTGCTCCACAGTAAGTCTTTGCTGTCGTCCAGCATTCTGTTTTTTTTTTACTTTGTAGCCAGTTCAGTTTTAGTTTCGTTCTGCATAGCCTTTCCTAAGCTTCAATGTCTTTTCTTAGGGGCACTCACCTTTTGTTTATTTTTGGTTTAAGCATTATATATCTTTTTACCTGCACACTGCCTCCCACTGTTTCCGACATCTACAAAGCAATTAGCTACCTGCTGCCACCTACTGATATGGAAGAGTATTACACGGTTACTCTGCCAAGCTCTAGACAGCACCGACACTCAACAACAACACATCATTTGCAGATTTTAATTACTGCTTTGCAAAAAATATTTTTGACCCAAATAGGTGAAATGAGATAATCTCCCACGGCACACCAGACTGTATCTCACGGCACACTAGTTGAAAAACTCTGGCATAAATGACGGTATTTTGAGAGGTATTTATTGAAGTGGGACGAAGTAGGACATCACTGAAGGCCTAGGTGGGAGACGCACAGCCTGTCACTGGAATCCCAGCAGCATTAATGTCATGCTTTCAGACGGTACAGTCAGTTTGAAACAGGCACACCCACGTGCATGGTAACGTCTGTAAATCACCCAGCGAAAAGGTAGCCATTGAGGCTAATTTGAGCCGAACCCTGACACAAAACGTGACCTTTTCCATCAGCAGGCGTCACGGCGCTGCCAGGAACTGCCCTAATGTGGAAGGTTGTCATCATTACAAGGCTCATCACGGTGCATTACCAGACAGGCTGTGTGTGCCCGGGAAAAAAACAAAACACACGACCGGACCTCATTACTACGACCGCTGGACGTGTTTGCCAACAACCCAGTGCTACATCATGATAACGACTGATTCGGATTGCTCAGGCGGCAAGTTTTTTGGCTGAGTACACAGGCGCTGAGCACGCGTACTCCCATGTTTTGCCAATAAAGTCAATGTTCCGTAAGTACGAGACCAAATATCTGTTCTAGCAACAAGCCACGTTTGATGTACTGCCCGACAAAGCATTGATCCAAGACGTTAATTCAGTCAGTCCGACCTGTTTGAAGGGAGACTTGTTCAATCAAACATATTCTCTTTTGGCCTCAGCTTCTGTTGAAGCTCCCGAGTCCAAGGTTTTGTGTCCGGGGTCTTGAGATAGCTTTGAGTTGGGAGTTTCAAATCAATCAGTCTGAATGGGTGAGAGGAACAGTCTTTTGAAATAATGATTGCATGCTTCTTCCTAACAGGACTTCATATTTAAAGACTACTTTAAAAGAGTCATGTTGTGCAACACCCGTCTTTCTTGCCTCTTGGCACCTGTTTTTGGGTATTTCAGATCCCCATAAGTGCCAGAAATTCAATTTCAAATCACGCAGGGGTTGAAGAGATATTTATAAAACAAGTTTGCCTTGTTTCATACGAGCCGTTAAAGATTTGCCTTTGTGTGTGTGTGTAGTAGGGTTGTATGGTATACCACAGTGACGTGCAGTCAGGTGAGGCAGGTGAGGCGGGGCCTCACGTGCCATCATCCATCCATCCATCCATCTTCTTCCGCTTATCCGAGGTCGGGTCGCGGGGGCAGCAGCCTAAGCAGGGAAGCCCAGACTTCCCTCTCCCCAGCCACTTCGTCCAGCTCCTCCCGGGGGATCCCGAGGCGTTCCCAGGCCAGCCGGGAGACATAGTCTTCCCAACGTGTCATGGGTCTTCCCCGTGGCCTCCTACCGGTCGGACGTGCCCTAAACACCTCCCTAGGGAGACGCTCGGGTGGCATCCTGACCAGATGCCCGAACCACCTCATCTGGCTCTTCTCGATGTGGAGGAGCAGCGGCTTTACTTTGAGCTCCCCCCAGGATGACAGAGCTTCTCACCCTATCTCTAAGGGAGAGACCTGCCACCCGGCGGAGGAAACTCATTTCGGCCGCTTGTACCCGTGATCTTGTCCTTTCGGTCATAACCCAAAGCTCATGACCATAGGTGAGGATGGGAACGTAGATCGACCGGTAAATTGAGAGCTTTGCCTTCCGGCTAAGCTCCTTCTTCACCACAACGGATCGATACAGCGTCTGCATTACTGAAGATGCCGCACCGATCCGCCTGTCGATCTCACGATCCACTCTTCCCTCACTCGTGAACAAGACTCCGAGGTACTTGAACTCCTCCACTTGGGGCAAGGTCTCTTCCCCAACCCGAAGATGGCATTCCACCCTTTTCCGGGCGAGAACCATGGACTCGGACTTGGAGGTGCTGATTCTCATCCCAGTCGCTTCACACTCGGCTGCGAACCGATCCAGTGAGAGCTGAAGATCCTGGCCAGATGAAGCCATCACGACCACATCATCTGCAAAAAGTATAGACCTAATCCTGCAGCCACCAAACCGGATCCCCTCAACGCCTTGACTGCGCCTAGAAATTCTGTCCATAAAAGTTATGAACAGAATGGGTGACAAAGGGCAGCCTTGGCGGAGTCCAACCCTCACTGGAAACGTGTCCGACTTACTGCCGGCAATGCGGACCAAGCTCTGACACTGATCATACAGGGAGCGGACCGCCAAAATCAAGACAGTCCGATACCCCATACTCTCTGAGCACTCCCCACAGGACTTCCCGAGGGACACGGTCGAATGCCTTCTCCAAGTCCACAAAGCACATGTAGACTGGTTGGGCAAAGTCCCATGCACTCTCAAGGACCCTGCCCAGAGTATAGAGCTGGTCCACAGTTCCACGACCAGGACGAAAACCACACTGTTCCTCCTGAATCCGAGGTTCGACTATCCGGCGTAGCGTCCTCTCCAGTACACCTGAATAGACCTTACCGGGAAGGCTGAGGAGTGTGATCCCACGATAGTTAGAACACACCCTCCGGTTCCCCTTCTTAAAGAGAGGAACCACCACCCCGGTAGTGCCATCATGGAAAGAAAAAAAATGTAAAAAGAAAAAAAAAAAATTAAATTGTTATATGTATCCAGTGATTATACTGTAAAGGTATTTTCCATTTAACTTCACCAGTTTTAGATTATTTTTATTCAAAATCGCTGAATTTTCACATTTGCCGTTCAAATACTGAGAAGAGACGGTGCCAGTCGAGGCGGGTCACTCAGTGCCTCAACATGGATTGCGCAATGACTCGGCTAACTGCTGGCCTGCTGTGCAGTGAGACCGTATTGCTATATGAATTATATTATACATTTCCATAGTTTAGTTAGCTGAGGTATATAATGTACAGTGTATTTTGTCAACAACTGTATGTGTGTAACGTATTTCTTGTGCTGAGCAATCATAAAACGGCTGCAAAAACGCACTGGCTGAGGCTCGCAGTAATCCCGCCTCATGGTGGTAGAGGGCGCTAGTGATCCCATCATCCCGGGGATCATTTTTGCGACTACTCGGCTGCAGAAGAAGTGACAACAAGCAGCAACAGTTAGCGATCGTTTATTTTTTCCTCTCGCCTGGACTTTTAACATGGAGGATTACATATCTAAAATAAAACAGTTTTTGTTATGCCCGTTTGATTGCGGACTATTACTGACACCTTGTGGCGATGGGAAAATGCTGCGCGTCATAAGTTTGGGCACTTCCGGTTTACGATGTTAGTTCAGTTCATGAGACAATAAGTAGTAGACAAGTTGTGTTACCTCTTACAAGCCTTGGAAAAGATAAGTGTGTAAGTAAACTGTTTAACTTGTTTATGTGGCTCAATATGAAGGTGAAAAGTGGCTACATTTGATAGTAAGATCTGTATTGAAAAACGATTTTTGTGCAGTAATTTAATGGATGTTTGAGGACTTTAAATGGCTGCCGGTCGTGTATTTCCACCATAGCAGTGTTTGTTTGATGGTGGTGCTGATGTTTACATATTGTGTATTACATTTCAGTGTGTTGATTGAATCATATAGCTTATACATTGTCATTGTGTGGATTTCAGTTTTACAAAAAAATAAATAAAAGTCCAGTGCAAGACAAAGCAAGATCAACAACAATAAAGAGCCTAAATGGATTCATCTGCTTTGGAACTTTATTAGAACATCCTGCATTGGTTGTTAGCTGTCTGCCAAGCTGTATAACCTCAACACATATAGTGAGGGCAAAACAGTTTTCTAAACTGGACTTTCAATGGAAGCAGGAGGTAATAATTAAAGGAAGATCTCCATCGAGACAGAGAGACTTTTAAAACTGAAGAAAGATAAGGAATTGATTGATTGAGATTGATTGAGACTTTTATTAGTAGGTTGCACAGTGAAGTACATATTCCGTACAATTGACCACTAAATGGAAACACCCCAATAAGTTTTTCAACTTGTTTGAGTCGGGGTCCACTTAAATTGATTCATGATACAGATCTATACTATCATATATACTATCATCATAATACAGTCATCACACAAGATAATCATCAGGGTGTATACATTGAATTATTTACATTATTTACAATTCGGGGTGTGGAGGGGAGGGGGTTAAGATTAGTTGTTATCATCAGTCATCAACAATTGAGAACAGAGAAATTGATATTGAAACAGTGTAGGTCTGACTTGGTAGGATATGCACAGCAAGTAGTGGACATAGAGAGAGAGAGAGAGAGAGAGAGAGAGAGAGAGAGAGAGAGAGAGAGAGAGAGAGAGAGAGAGAGAGAGAGAGAGAGAGAGAGAGAGAGAGCGATCATAAGGCTTAAGAAAAATATCTGAATTTGATTGTTTACATTTGATTATTATTAACAATCTGGGGAGGGGGTTAGTTTAGGGTTGAAGTTGCCTGGAGGTGAACTTTTATTGCGGTTTTGAAGGAGGATAGAGATGTCCTTTCTTTTATACCTGTTGGGAGCGCATTCCCCATTGATGTGGCATAGAAAGAGAATGAGTTAATACCTTTGTTAGATGGGAATCTGGGTTTAACGTGGTTAGTGGAGCTCCCGCTGGTGTTGTGGTTATGGCGGTCATTTATGTTAAGGAAGTAGTTTGACATGTACTTCGGTATCAGGGAGGTGTAGCGGATTTTATAGACTAGGCTCAGTGCAAGTTGTTTTACTCTGTCCTCCACCCTGAGCCAGCCCACTTTGGAGAAGTGGGTAGGAGTGAGGTGGGATCTGGGGTGGAGGTCTAGACGTAATCTGACTAGCTTGTTCTGCGATGTAAATAAGACCACTCACAAAAATAGCTTCTTTTTAACAAACAGTCTGTAAAACAAAATGTGGACCAAAGCAGCACCATTGCATGTTAAGTGTTTCAGATCCTCAGGGGCAAGGCCCCGGGGGTAGATGAGATCCGTCCGAAGTTCCTTAAGGCTCTGGATGCTGTGGGGCTGTCTTGGTTGACAAGACTCTGCAGCATCGTGTGGACATCGGCGGCGGTACCTCTGGATTGGCAGACCGGGGTGGTGGTTCCTCTCTTTAAGAAGGGGAACCGGAGGGTGTGTTCTAACTATCGTGCGATCACACTCCTCAGCCTTCCCGGTAAGGTCTATTCAGGTGTACTAGAGAGGAGGCTACGCCGGATAGTCGAACCTCGGATTCAGGAGGAACAGTGTGGTTTTCGTCCTGGTCGTGGAACTGTGAACCAGCTCAATACTCTCGGCAGGGTCCTTGAGGGTGCATGGGAGTTTGCCCAACCAGTCTACATGTGTTTTGTGGACTTAGAGAAGGCATTCGACCATGTCTCTCGGGAAGTCCTGTGGGGAGTGCTCAGAGAGTATGGGGTATCGGACTGTCTGATTGTGGCGGTCCCCTCCCTGTATGATCAGTGCCAGAGCTTGGTCCGCATTGCCGGCAGTAAGTTGGACACGTTTCCAGTGAGGGTTGGACTCCACCAAGGCTGCCCTTTGTCACCGATTCTGTTCATAACTTTTATGGACAGAATTTCTAGGCGCAGTCAAGGCGTTGAGGGGATCTGGTTTGGTGGCTGCAGGATTAGGTCTCTGCTTTTTTCAGATGATGTGGTCTTGATGGCTTCAACTGGCCAAGATCTTCAGCTCTCACTGGATCGGTTCGCAGCTGAGTGTGAAGCGACTGGGATGAGAATCAGCACCTCCAAGTCCGAGTCCATGGTTCTCGCCCGGAAAAGGGTGGAATGCCATCTCCGGGTTGGGGAGGAGATCTTGCCCCAAGTGGAGGAGTTCAAGTACCTGGGAGTCTTGTTCACGAGTGAGGGAAGATTGGATCGTGAGATCGACAGGCGGATCGGTGCGGCGTCTTCAGTAATGCGGACGCTGTATCGATCTGTTGTGGTGAAGAAGGAGCTGAGCCGGAAGGCAAAGCTCTCAATTTACCAGTCGATCTTCGTTCCCATCCTCACCTATGGTCATGAGCTTTGGGTTATGACCGAAAGGACAAGATCACGGGTACAAGCGGCCGAAATGAGTTTCCTCCGCCGGGTGGCGGGTCTCTCCCTTAGAGATAGGGTGAGAAGCTCTGCCAAAGTAAAGCCATTGCTCCTCCACATCGAGAGGAGCCAGATGAGGTGGTTCGGGCATCTGGTCAGGATGCCACCCTAACGCCTCCCTAGGGAGGTTTTTAGGGCACGTCCGACCGGTAGGAGGCCGCGGGGAAGACCCAGGACACGTTGGGAAGACTATGTCTCCCGGCTGGCCTGGGAACGCCTCGGGGTCCCACATTAAGAGCTGGACGAAGTGGTTGGGGAGAGGGAAGTCTGGGCTTCCCTGCTTAGGCTGCTGCCCCCGCGACCCGACCTCGGATAAGCGGAAGATGATGGATGGATGGATGGATGGATGGATATTTCAGATCCCGGGATCGTGAATGGTCATTATATGCAAATGGAATAGAAGCTCGCAGACTGCAGTTCTTCATAGATTACATTTTAATTGAAAGGCTTCACCGGGTGAAGACAGAAGCTGAAGTCAGGTAGACTGGATAATATTGTCTGAGACCAAGGAGCAGTTGGCGGTTAAACGCTTGAAACACTACGCACTCATTGCAAGTCCTGCGTTTGTCTTGTGGCCTGCTGTGTTTGGATTCTGTCTGTGCAGGATCGTGGCACATTATGGTCTGGAACTAGCACAGAAGCTGTTTTTTTTAAATGTTTCCGGCAGGTGTTTTGTGGATGCATTCACCTCTGATGAGTGCAGGATAAACACCCTCAATGTTATCTTTAATTTTCCACTGTCCGCCCGTCCCCATTGTGTAATGGTACTTAGCGTGTGTGCGATTGTTAATATCGTGCAAATGTGAAAGGCGGCAAATGAGCAGATGGCGAGTGTTGGGAGGCGAGGATAGCTTGAATGTGCACTTTGGTTGCGCATGAAAAAACTCGAAATACAAAACCAATGAAGTTGTCACGTTGTGTAAATGGTAAATAAAAAGAGAATACAATGATTTGCAAATCCTTTCCAACTTATATTCAATTGAATAGACTGCAAAGACAAGATATTTAACGTTTGAACTGGAAATTGTTGTCATTTTTTTGCAATTATTAGCTCATTTGGCGTTTGATGCCTGCAACATGTTTAAAAAAAGCTGGCACAAGTGGCAAAAAAGACTGAGAAAGTTCAAGCATGCTCAAAAAAGACTTGTTTGGAACATCCCACAGGTAAACAGGCTAATTGGGAACAGGTGGGTGCCATGATTGGGTATAAAAGTAGATTCCATGAAATGCTCAGTCATTCACAAACAAGGATGGGGCGAGGGTCACCACTTTGTGAGCAAATGCGTGAGCAAATTGTCCAACAGTTTAAGAACAACATTTCTCAACACTCTATTGCAAGGAATTTAGGGATTTCACCATCTAAGGTCTGTGATATCATCAAAAGGTTGAGAGAATCTGGAGAAATCACTGCACGTAACATTGAATGCCCGTGACCTTGGATCCCTCAGGCTGTACTGCATCAAAAGGCTACATCAGTGTGTAAAGGATATCACCACATGGGCTCAGGAACACTTCAGAAACGCACTGTCAGTAACTACAGTTGGTCACTACATCTGTAATTGCAAGTTAACACTCTACTATGCAAAGCGAAAGCCATTTATCAACAACACCCCGAAATGCAGACGGCTTCGCTGGGCCTGAGCTCATCTAAGATGGACTGATGCAAAGTGTAAAAGTGTTCTGTAGTCTGACGAGTCCACATTTCAAATCAGTTTTTGGAAACTGTGGACGTCGTGTCGTCCGGACCAAAGAGGAAAAGAACCATCCGGACTGTTATAGACGCAAAGTACCAGCATCTGTGATGGTATGGGGGTGTATTAGTGGCCAAGACATGGGTAACTTACACATCTGTGAAGGCACCATTAATGCTGAAAGGTACATACAGGTTTTGGAGCAAAATATGTTGCCATCCAAGCAACGTTATCATGGACGCCCCTGCTTATTTCAGCAAGACAATGACGAGCCATGTGTTACAACAGCGTGGCTTCGTAGTAAAAGAGTGCGGGTACTAGACTGGCCTGCCTGTAGTCCAGACCTGTCTCCCATTGAAAATGTGTGGCGCATTATGAAGCGTAAAATACCACAACGTTGAACAATTTAATCTGTACATCAAGCAAGAATGGGAAATAATTCCACCTGAGAAGCTTCAAAAATGTGTCTCCTCAGTTCCCAAACGTTTACTGAGTGTTGTTAAAAGGAAAGGCCATGTAACACAGTGGTGAACATGCCCCTGGGACAACTTTTTTGCAATGTGTTGCTGCCATTAAATTCTATGTTAATGATTTTTTGCAGTTTGAACATCAAATATGTTCTCTTTGTAGTGCATTCAATTGAATATAAGTTGAAAAGGATTTGCAAATCATTGTATTCTCTTTTTATTTACCATTTACACAACGTGCCGACGTCACTGGTTTTGGGTTTAGTACAAACCCCGTTTCCATATGAGTTGGGAAATTGTGTTAGATGTAAATATAAACGGAATACAATGATTTGCAAATCCTTTTCAACCCATATTCAATTGAATGCACTACAAAGACAACATATTTGATGTTCAAACTCATAAACTTTATTTTTTATTTGCAAATAATAATTAACTTAGAATTTCATGGCTGCAACACGTGACAAAGTAGTTGGGAAAGGGCATGTTCACCACTGTGTTACATGGCCTTTCCTTTTAACAACACTCAGTAAACGTTTGGGAACTGAGGAGACACATTTTTTAAGTTTCTCAGGTGGAATTCTTTCCCATTCTTGCTTGATGTACAGCTTAAGTTGTTCAACAGTCCGGGGGTCTCCGTTGTGCTATTTTAGGCTTCATAATGTGCCACACATTTTCAATGGGAGACAGGTCTGGACTACAGGCAGGCCAGTCTAGTACCCGCACTCTTTTACTATGAAGCCACGTTGATGTAACATGTGGCTTGGCATTGTCTTGCTGAAATAAGCAGGGGCGTCCATGGTAACGTTGCTTGGATGGCAACATATGTTGCTCCAAAAGCTGTATGTACCTTTCAGCATTAATGGCGCCTTCACAGATGTGTAAGTTACCCATGTCTTGGGCACTAATACACCCCCATACCATCACACATGCTGGCTTTTACACTTTGCGCCTATAACAATCCGGATGGTTCTTTTCCTCTTTGGTCCGGAGGACACGACGTCCACAGTTTCCAAAAACAATTTGAAATGTGGACTTGTCAGACCATAGAACACTTTTCCACTTTGTATCAGTCCATCTTAGATGAGCTCAGGCCCAGCGAAGCCGACGGCGTTTCTGGGTGTTGTTGATAAACGGTTTTCGCCTTGCATAGGATAGTTTTAACTTGCACTTACAGATGTAGTGACCAACTGTAGTTACTGACATTGTGTTTCTGAAGTGTTCCTGAGCCCATGTGGTGATATCCTTTCCACACTGATGTCGCTTGTTGATGCAGTACAGCCTGAGGGATCGAAGGTCACGGGCTTAGCTGCTTACGTGCAGTGATTTCTCCAGATTCTCTGAACCATTTGATGATATTACGGAGCGTAGATGGTGAAATCCCTAAATTCCTTGCAATAGCTGGTTGAGAAAGGTTTTTCTTAAACTGTTCAACAATTTGTTCACGCATTTGTTGACAAAGTGGTGACCCTCGCCCCATCCTTGTTTGTGAATGACTGAGCATTTCATGGAATTTACTTTTATACCCAATCATGGCACCCACCTGTTCCCAATTTGCCTGTTCACCTGTGGGATGTTCCAAATAAGTGTTTGATGAGCATTCCTCAACTTTATCAGTATCTATTGCCACCTTTCCCAACTTCTTTGTCGCGTATTGCTGGCATCAAATTCTAAAGTTAATGATTATTTGCAAAAAAAAAAAAATGTTTATGAGTTTGAACATCAAATATGTTGTCTTTGTAGCATATTCAACTGAATATGGGTTGAAAAGGATTTGCAAATCATTGTATTCCGTTTATATTTACATCTAACACAATTTCCCAACTCATATGGAAACGGGGTTTGTACTATGAAGGTAGACAATTGAAATGGTTACCTACTGATGGGGATGACAACATAATACAACTGATGGAGAAGTTAAAGACACACACACACTGCATGGTGACTTCTGGACAGTTTTCTTAATTCTGTTAGGCTCGAAGTGGAAATATTTCTTTGCAGGCCCGCTCTGCCAGTTTTGCTTCCAGCAGCAGTCCAGACAGTTATCAGTGCAGCGAGTGTGAAATTATCTCTCAGTGCACTGATTGTCCACTTGTGTGGCCGCTGCTCCCCTGCAACACTGACTCACACCAGCTGCACCGTCTGTAAAGTCCGGGAGATATCAACCACACAAAGTGAAACCCTCAGCAATGTCACACTTACTGGTAACTCATAGGCCACGCCCAGTGTGTTGATTTGAGCGTGCTTACGTTTCTATCAATCCACACTGGGCATGGGCCGGTTCTGTCAGGTTCAACACTGATGACATCTATTAAACAGACAAGAAGCAAGGAATCATGCAGAGACAGAGTTCAATTTAGCTCATGAGGAGAACGCATGGCGCTGCACACTTAGTCACAGTCACTCCCTACACTCTAAGGTACAGCTCCCGCGTCCCTCTATTTATTCAGGAGTTCCCCAGTCAACATCACTGAGGCCGCCTCTCAAAGGAGTGGTCACACATATCATGCAAAGCAGCTCCAGTATGCACAATATGTGACGGAATGTGCTGGGGCCTTGTGATTTCGCCTTGTCTCTGCTTCGTCTGCGTGCTGTCGTCTTGTCTTCGTTGAGGTTCTTGAAGTCCTTGGCTGTTAGCGGTCTAAAACAAAAATAACATCTGCGGCTGAGGCCACCCCTCAGACAAGAAGTTTTTGTTCTTGCACAGATAGAAAAAGTACAGCATGAGCACAATAGCTAATGACTATAGCAACAGACTTTCGTAATTTTGTCAAGAGGAGTGGTCAAGTGGTCAAGCAGAAGCTTGTGGATGGCTACCAAAAGCGCCTTATTGCAGGTAAACTTGCCAAGGGACATGTAAGCAAATATTAACATTGCTGTATGTTGTTGTGCTCGTGGCGTGAAAGCAAGACAACTTTAAGTATAGTTGACACACAAAAACGTGTGCGTCGTTTATTCTTCCAAGCACAAGCAAGAATGAATGATATCACAACAAAAACTCAAATCTCGCGGGAACAACAAACCCCCACCTTTGCGAGAATCTACTGACGGCCACTTAAAGGGGCCGCGCCGAATTACTCGCTCTTAACTGCACACAAAGAACAACATTGTCATATGCACAATAGAACAGTACAGTGAATGATGACAAACTCAAATAACAGGTGTGGTGAATTATGTCCTTAAATCAACCGCTACACACGTCCCCCCAGAATTCGCCACCACAAAGAAAACAAACCGTCAATGGACAAGGGCACGGACGGGCCGACCAGACCGGGTGCGCCGGACCGGTACCAACGCCGGGGAGTCAGCAGGGGGGACCGGAAGGGCACCTGCACTGTCCAAGGTCCCGGGGGCCTGCGTAGAAGGATGCATAACATTATCATGGGGCCTAGGTAGAGCGGGCGGACGACCCCGGCGCGGGGGTACGGCCGTGGTAACCGGCTGACTAAGATCCAAGTGGGCCGCTTTCAGCCGGTCCACCGTGATCTTTTCAGACCGACCCCCGATGTCCAACAGAAAATGCTTGTCACCGCTCTCTAGGACGCGAAATGGCCCATCGTAAGGAGGCTGAAGGGGGCCGTGGTGGGCGTCGTGTCGGACAAAAACAAACGCTGCTCCCTTTAAGGAAGCGGGAACATGAGGCGGCGTAAGGCCGTGTTGAGAAGTGGGGATGGGGGCAAAACTCTTGGCGGCATCGAGGAGAGCAGCTCGCTGCTTACCGGCGGACCAAGGTGTCGTCGTGCTAGGAATAAAGTCGCCTGGCACTCGCAGGGGCTGGCCATACACCAACTCTGCCGAGGAAGATTGCAAGTCTTCCTTGGGGGCAGTCCGAAGCCCCAGCATCACCCAAGGGAGCTTGTCTACCCAAGCGCTGTCCTTCAGGGACGCCCTAAGTGCTGCCTTCATGGACCTGTGAAATCGCTCACACATACCATTGGCCTGCGGGTGATACGCCGTCATGTGGTGGAGTTTCACACCCAAGCTCTCGGCCACAGCGGCCCAGAGCTCAGAAGTGAACTGAGAGCCCCGGTCGGATGATAGGTCCGATGGGGTACCGAAACGGGCAACCCACGTACCAATGAACGCGCGCGCGGGAACAACAAACCCCCACCTTTGCGAGAATCTACTGACGGCCACTTAAAGGGGCCGCGCCGAATTACTCGATCTTAACTGCACACAAAGAACAATATTGTCATATGCACAATAGAACAGTACAGTGAATGATGACAAACTCAAATAACAGGTGTGGTGAAATATGTCCTTAAATCAACCGCTACAATGTATACTTTTGACCCTCACATTTTCAGTAGAGCCATAATAAATTCATAAAAGAAGCAAACTTCATGAATGTTTTTTGTGAGCAACAAGTATGTGCTCCAATCACTACATCACAACAAAATAAGAGTTGTAGAAATGATTGGAAAGTCAAGACAGCCATGACATGATGTTCTTTACAACAGTAAAACCACTAAAATGTTCCTTCACACCATCCATCCGTACAGTAGTAGCAAAAAGTTATAAATTCTTTAGGATGAGTTGGGTTGCGGCGGCTGTATCACGACCTTTCCCTTTTTGCACACAGCCCTGCAGCCTGTATGATGGATGAAGGAGGCGAGTCCACTGAACTTTTCTCCTAGTTTCAAATGACAAAATTCGGGGGCATGCCTCACCTAACGTAAATAAACAAACCGTCATGACTGCCTAACATTCCTAATGTGCTTGCAAACCAACCATTGCTAAATTCTTTATTCAAGGAAAAAATAAATCTTTTTTGACCTATGACCAATGGGCACATTAGAACGTAGGGTTGTTCAGTATACTGATACTAGTATAGTATTGCGCTACTAATAAAAAAAAAAAAAAATAAATAAAAAAAAAATAAAAATAAAATAAAATAAATCAAAAACGGTACTATACTCCGTTTACAAACAGTACCGCTTCCCCATTTTTTTTTCTTTTTCTTTTTTTAACAGGCATGACATTGCTGGTTTTACGAGCAGAGGAGCATGTTCGGCAGCGCACAATCACAGAGTACTTACAAGCAGACACAGTGTGTAGACAGAAAAGGGAGAATGGACGCATTTTGGTGTAAAAAGTAAAGATAAAGGTGAAGTTATAACACTGAAACACCCTCAGGAAGAGGTGCTTTAAGACATGGCTAGCTAGCTAGCGGCTAACATCCATCCGCAGTCGGCAGTGTTTTAGCTACTTCTAAATCACTAATCCTCGTCTCCATGGCGACAAATAAAGTAAGTTTCTTACAAGTAATATTATCACTGGAGGACGAGAAATAGCTAAACATGCTTCACTACACACCGTAGGAGGATACAATAGCTCACCGGCGTCAGTGACAACCACTGTAATGATATCAAGTACAAAAGCGTATCTAGTCGATAATACTATGATTACATCGATATTTTTTATCGTCAAAAAAATGTTTTTTCTTTAAAAAAAAAAAAAAGTATATTATGTTTATAAAGTCAGTAAATACGTCCTTGGACACATGAGGACTTTGATTATGACCAATGTATGATCCTGTAACTACTTGGTATCGTATCGATACCTAAATGTGTGGTATCATCCAAAACTAATGTAAAGTATCAAAGAAGAGAAGAATAAGTGATTATTACATTTTAACAGAAGTGTAGATAGAACATATTAACACAGAAAATAAGCAAATATTAACAGTAAATGAACAAGTGGATTAATAATACATTTTTACAGTTTGTCCCTCATAATGTGTACAAAATAATAGGTGTATAAATGACACACTATGTTACTGCATACGTCAGCAGACTAATTAGGAGTCTTTGTTTGTTTACTTACTACTAAAAGACAAGTTGTCTAGTATGTTCACTATTTTATTTAAGGACTAAATCACAATAATAAACATATGTTTCATGTACACTAAGATTTTTTTGTTCAAATAAAGCCAATAATGACATTTTTTGTGGTCCCCTTTATTTAGAAAAGTATCAAAAAGTACCGGTACCAAAATATTGGTATCGGGACAAACCTGTTAGAAAGTCTGCATGGACACTGGGACTTCACCTGGCGGTGAGAAAATACAAAAAGACAAACTATTTGAGAAATCGGACTAATTTAATGCATGGAAACGTAGTCAACGACACAAACACTAACTGGTTACTAGTGTTGAGAATGTTGATTCATTTTATTGTCATTGTAAATAATATACAGTACAGGCCAAAAGTTGGACACACCTTCTCTTCATTTAATGCATTTTATTTATTTTCATGATGATTTACATTGTAGATTGTCACATCAAAACTAAGAATGAACACATGTAACTTATAATAATAATAATTCACCCCTATACAACATCCTACCCTAATACCTTACTGTGCAATATTACCCTTCGAGTGCAATACACCTGACACTGATTGTTATTTATTACTCCGGTACTCTTGTCTTGATCTGTATATTGTACAGTATTTTGTATTTGTATAGTCATTTGTATATTGTACAGGATTGCTTATTATTTTTATTGGATAGTAGTCTGTTTATTTCAATTCTTAGATTGTTTTCTTTATTACCTCTTGTGTAATTTATTTTTACCCCATATGTGTTCCCACTACCGCACCTTAAATTGGAGTCCTTAATCTCGTTATATGCAAATATAATGACAATAAAGTCCATTCTATTCTATTCTATTGTATGTGGAGTTATGTAAAAATGACCGAAAACATGTTTTATATTCTAGTTTCTTCAAAATAGCCACCCTCTGCTCTGAATACTGCTTTGCACACTCTTGGCATTCTCTCCATGAGCTTCAAGCACACCTGTGAAGTGAAAACCATTTCAGGTGACTACCTCTTGAAGCTCATGGAGAGAATGCCAAAAGTGAGCGAAAAAGTAATCAGAGCAAAGGGTGGCTATTTTGAAGAAACTGGAATACAATACATTTTTTCAGTTATTTCACCTGTTTTTTGTTAAAGGGTAGGTGGGCTTCACAGTGGCAGAGGGGTTAGTGCATCTGCCTCACAATACGAAGGTCCTGAGTAGTCTTGGTCTGTGTGGAGTTTGCATGTTCTCTCCGTGACTGCGTGGGTTCCCTCCGGGTACTCCGGCTTCCTCCCACCTCCAAAGACATGCACCTGGGGATAAGTTGATTGGCAACACTAAATTGGCCCTAGTGTGTGGATGTGAGTGTGATTGTTGTCTGTCTATCTGTGTTGGCCCTGCGATGAGGTGGCGACTTGTCCAGGGTGTACCCCGCCTTCCGCCCGATTGTAGCTGAGATAGGCTCCAGCGCCCCCCACGACCCCAAAGGGAATAAGCGGTAGAAAAAAATGGTAACATTACCACAATTTCAGAAGGGTTAAAACCATTAAAAATCAGTTCCCAGTGGCTTATTTTATTTTTCAAAGTTTTTTTCAAAATTTTACCCATCACGCAATATCCCTAAAAAAAGCTTCAAAGTGCCTGATTTTAACCATCGTTATAAACACCCGTCCATTTTCCTGTGACGTCACATAGTGAAGCCAACACAAACAAACATGGCGGAAAGAACAGCAAGCTATAGCGACATTAGCTCGGATTCAGACTCGGATTTCAGCGGTTTAAGCGATTCAACAGATTACGCATGTATTGAAACGGATGGTTGTAGTGTGGAGGCAGGTAGCGAAAACGAAATTGAAGAAGAAACTGAAGCTATTGAGCCATATCGGTTTGAACCGTATGCAAGCGAAACTGACAAACGACACGACAGCCAGCGACACGGGAGAAAGCGAGGACGAACTCGGCGATCACCTTCTAACCAACGATTGGTATGTGTTTGTTTGGCATTAAAGGAAACTAACAACCTACTCAGTGGCCTAGTGGTTAGAGTGTCCGCCCTGAGATCGGTAGGTTGTGAGTTCAAATCCTGGCCAAGTCATACCAAAGACTATAAAAAAACGGGACCCATTACCTCCCTGCTTGGCACTCAGCATCAAGGGTCTGAATTGGGGGTTAAATCACCAAAAATGATTCCCGGGCGCGGCACCGCTGCAGCCCACTGCTCCCCTCACCTCCCAGGGGGTGAACAAGGGGATGGGTTGAATGCAGAGGACAAATTTCACCACACCTAGTGTGTGTGTGACAATCATTGGTACTTTAACTTTAACTATGAACTAGGTTTACAGCATATGAAATACATTTGGCAACAACATGCACTTTGAGAGTGCAGACAGCCCAATTTTCATCAATTAATATATTCTGTAGACATACCCTCATCCCCTATCTTTTTCTGAAAGCTGATCTGTCCAGTTTTGGAGTTGATGTCAGCAGGCCAGGGAAGCTAGGGTCGATATTCTTCTCTTGATCATCTTCGGTGGCATAAGGGACGGTGTGAGCCAAGACATCCAGGGGGTTTAGCTCGCTCGTCTGCGGGAACAAACTGCCGCCATTGCTTGCCGTGCTAGCGAGGTCCTTTGTCCCTGAATTGCTCACACACTCCGGCAGATTCAATGGGGGTCTGGCGGCAGATTTCTTTGACTTTATCGTTGGAAATGCATCTGCTTTGAGTGTCGCAGGATATCCACACATTCTTGCCATCTCTGTCGTGGCATAGCTTTCGTCTGTAAAGTGTGCGGAAGAAATGTCCAATTTCTTGCCACTTTCGCATCTTTGGGCCACTGGTGCAACTTGAATCCGTCCCTGTTCGTGCTGTTACACCCTCCGACAACACACCGACGAGGCATGATGTCTCCAAGGTACGGAAAACAGTCGAAAAAACGGAAAATAACAGAGCTGATTTGACTCGGTGTTTGAGAAAATGGCGGATAGCTTCCCGATGTGACGTCACGTTGTGACGTCATCGCTCCGAGAGCGAATAATAGAAAAGCGTTTAATTCGCCAAAATTCACCCATTTAGAGTTCGGAAATCGGTTAAAAAAATATATGGTCTTTTTTCTGCAACATCAAGGTATATATTGACGCTTACATAGGTCTGGTGATAATGTTCCCCTTTAAGTACATAACGACGCATGTGTTCATTCATAGTTTAGATGTGACAATCTACAATGTAAATAGTCATGGAAATAAAGAAAACACATTGAATGAGGAGAAGGTGTGTCCAAACGTTTGGCCTGTACTGTACAACGAGATTGAGTTTAAAGCACAAAGTGAAACCTACGTAAAAAAAACAACCACAAATAAAATAAAAAGAAGGCCATTCATACACACGACACACATATGGCAAACACAGAGTGCGGTAAAAAAGGGAGTGATCATAAAATAAGCAGTTTTTGTATTAAAACGACAGTAAGAATGTGCTAAATAGATGGTAAAATCATATTCCAAAGGACAGTTTTCAGGGCAATATTTAGTTTGTCTTGCGAATAAAAACGGTGTAGCATCCCCCTGAGGGGAGAAGGCTGAACTGGTGGGTTGTGTCCTTCAGGATAGTCTCTGTTTTTTGCAGACAACGGGCGGTGAAAATAGATTCAAGGGTTGGCAGGCGTGTGTTTGTTATTTTTTCCGGCAGCTTTTATCACCCTTTGCAGGGCATTTGTGTCTGAAGTGCTGCTGCCAGACCAGACCAGACCAGACCAGACCAGACCAGACCAGACCAGGGTGCCGTAAGTCAGGACTCTTTGGACAGACGGTTGGTGGAAGGACAGGAAGTACAATCGCTGCTGTGCCTTACTTTTACTAGTCACAAGCAATCTAATTACCGTGTGTACAAAACCCACAACCAGTGAAGTTGTCACGTTGTGTAAATGGTAAATAAAAACAGAATACAATGACTTGCAAATCCTTTTCAACTTCAACTAAATAATCATTAACTTAGAATTTAATGGCAGCAACACATTGCAAAAAAAAAGTTGTCACAGGGGCATTTTTACCACTGTGTTACATGGCCTTTCCTTTTAACAACACTCAGTAAAGGTTTGGGAACTGAGGAGACAGTGGAATTCTTTCCCATTCTTGCTTGATGTACAGCTTAAGTTGTTCAACAGTCCGGGGGTCTCTGTTGTGGTATTTTAGGCTTCATAATGCACCACACATTTTCAATGGGAGACAGGTCTGGACTACAGGCAGGCCAGTCTAGTACCCGCACTCTTTTACTATGAAGCCAGGTTGTTGTAACACCTGGCTTGGCATTGTCTTGCTGAAATAAGCAGGGGCGTCCATGATAGCGTTGCATGGATGTCAACACATGTTGCTCCAAAACCTGTATGTACCTTTCAGCATTAATGGTGCCTTCACAGATGTGTAAGTTACCCATGTCTTGGGCACTAATACACCCCCATACCATCACACATGCTGGCTTTCCAACTTTGCGTCGATAACAATCCGGATGATTCTTTTCCTCTTTGACGTCCACAGTTTCCAAAAACAATTTGAAATGTGGACTCGTCAGACCACAGAACACCTTTCCGCTTTGCGTCAGTCCATCTTAGATAAGCTCGTGCCCAGCGAAGCCGGCGCCGTTTCTGGGTGTTGTTGATAAATGGCTTTGGTTTTTGCACAGTAGAGTTTTAACTTGCACTTACAGATGTAGCCATGAACTGTAGTTACTGACAGTGGTTTTCTGAAGTGTTCCTGAGCCCATGTGGTGATATCCTTTACACACTGATGTCGCTTTTTGATGCAGTACCGCATATAATAAAATAATACATTTTAGAGCTGTAATTATAATATCGTACCGTGAAGCTTTAGATTTTTGCCAAATGTTATCACACCATCAGAAACTCATACGGTTCTGTCAGGATTTTCTTTGTGACGCAGCATCTGGCAACATCGGTCAAAGTACAAACAATCATTTCCATGCATAATGTGTCGGCCTGAACATTGTCCGTCTCAAACTTTGTCACAGTAATTTATAATGAATGACAACAATTTTTTGGCGCGGTTTCCCCTGTGGCTTTTTGAAATATTCATCACATTGTTGTTGTTCGTGAATCAGCAGGCGGCGCGTGATCAGAATTGGAAATAACCGAATGACTGCCGCCGTAAATATGTTAGCAATTGGCATCCTCCTTGAAAAATACATGACAAAGAGTTGAAATGGCGGTCACGGACATGTCTTTTTAAAGTTAAGTTGGTATCGACAACTCTGGGACGGCAGAAGGTTCTGTATTGCAAATGCTACTCTGCA
This sequence comes from Nerophis lumbriciformis, assembly GCF_033978685.3. Classification (NCBI taxonomy): domain Eukaryota; kingdom Metazoa; phylum Chordata; class Actinopteri; order Syngnathiformes; family Syngnathidae; genus Nerophis; species Nerophis lumbriciformis. Next base: position 35,787,021 of record NC_084568.2, on the reverse strand, counting down.
CTAACATTTGACTATTTTTCATAATAAAAAAAACTACAAAGGACTGGTGGGTTCCCCCCTTTCCCCCATTATTTGGTTGCATGACCGAGCTTGTAAGTGTCATGACTTGGTCCTGGGTGTTTGCTTTTCCGGGATGCAACGGAAAGTTGGCTCGGGCGAGACGGGAATATAAGTACATTTTTATTTAAACACTATAACTACAAAACAAGGAAGTAAACAAAAGGCGCGCACAATGGCGGAGAACAAGCTATGAAACCAAAAAGACTATAAACATGGAACAAAAACTTACTTTGGCATGGGACATGAAGCAGGATCTAAGAGGATGAAGAGTGTGTAGAGCATAATTGTGGGATGTCGTCAGAACGACAAACTGAAAACAATGAACTTAAATACTATAGACATGATTAGTGAAAGCAGGTGCGTGACTCAAAACGTGAAACATGTGCGTGACGTGACAGGTGAAAACTAATGGTTGCTATGGTGACAAACAAGAGTGCATAATGAGTCCAAATGTGGAACAGGTGAAACTAATGGGTAACCATGGAAACAAGACAAGGGAGTGAAAAGCCAGAAACTAAAGAGTCAGTAACTAAACAAAACATGACTACAACAAAACATGATTACACAGACATGACAGTAAGTCAATTACAGTAATTGAAAGTAATTTAATCTGTACTTGACCCCCGTAAAACAGCACAATTTTAACATGCAACATGCCTTTCAAAAATAAAAATACACTTTTAGATAAGAAATATTGTTTGAAAAAGTACCGCATTTTCCGGACCATAGGGCGCATCGGATTATAAGGCGCATTAAAGGCCTACTGAAAGCCACTACTACCGACCATGCAGTCTGATAGTTTATATATCAATGATGAAATCTTAACATTGCAACACATGCCAATACGGCCGGGTTAGCTTACTAAAGTGCAATTTAAAATTTCGTGCGAAATATCCTGCTGAAAACGTCTCGGTATGATGACGTCTGCACGTGACGTCACGGATTGTGGAGGACATTTTGGGACAGCATGGTGGCCAGCTATTAAGTCGTCTGTTTTCATCGCAAAATTCCACAGTATTCTGGACATCTGTGTTGGTGAATCTTTTGCAATTTGTTCAATGAACAATGGAGACAGCAAAGAAGAAAGCTGTAAGTGGGAAGCGGTGTATTGCGGCAGGTGTTGTGCCGGATAACGCACCCCCGCCGTAGAATGCACCCCCTGACTGTTGTGCCGGATAACACAGCCGGTGTTTCATTGTTTACATTCCCGAAAGATGACAGTCAAGCTTTACCATTGGCCTGTGGAGAACTGGGACAACAGAGACTCTTACCAGGAGGACTTTGAGTTAGATACGCAGACGCGGTACCGTGACTACGCTTCCAAACATTTGATCGCTTGCCCGTACCTGTGTGCCGCTATGTGCATGTCACGTACGTAACTTTGGGGACTTTGGGGAAATATATGTGCTGTATGAACTTTGGGGAGGTGAACGATACTTTGGGCTGTGGGATTGAGTGTGTTGTGCAGGTGTTTGAGTTGTATTGGCGGGTTATATGGACGGGAGGGGGGAGGTGTTTGTTATGCGGGATTAATTTGTGGCATATTAAATATAAGCCTGGTTGTGTTGTGGCTAATAGAGTATATATATGTCTTGTGTTTATTTACTGTTTTAGTCATTCCCAGCTGAATATCATGTCCCACCCGCCTCTCACAGCATCTTCCCTATCTGAATCGCTCCCACTGCCCTCTAGTCCTTCACTCTCACTTTCCTCATCCACAAATCTTTCATCCTCGCTCAAATTAATGGGGAAATCGTCGCTTTCTCGGTCCGAATCGCTCTCGCTGCTGGTGGCCATGATTGTAAACAATGTGCAGATGTGAGGAGCTCCACAACCTGTGACGTCACGCTACTCGTCTGCTACTTCCGGTACAGGCAAGGCTTTTTTATCAGCGACCAAAAGTTGCGAACTTTATCGTCGATGTTCTCTACTAAATCCTTTCAGCAAAAATATGGCAATATCGCGAAATGATCAAGTAGGGACAGCGTGGCGCAGTGGAGAGTGGCCGTGCGCAACCCGAGGGTCCCTGGTTCAATCCCCACCTAGTACCAACCTCGTCATGTCCGTTGTGTCCTGAGCAAGACACTTCACCCTTGCTCCTGATGGGTGCTGGTTAGCGCCTTGCATGGCAGCTCCCTCCATCAGTGTGTGAATGTGTGTGTGAATGGGTAAATGTGGAAGTAGTGTCAAAGCGCTTTGAGTACCTTGAAGGTAGAAAAGCGCTATACAAGTACAACCCATTTATTTATCATTTATAAGTATGACACATAGAATGGACCTGCTATCCTCGTTTAAATAAGAAAATCGCATTTCAGTAGGCCTATAAAGGAGTCATATATATATATTTTATTTTTTTCTAAATGTAAAAGACTTCCTTGTGGTCTACATAACATGTGATGGTGGTTCTTTGGTCAAAATGTTGCATAGATGATGTTTTACACATCATCTTCAAGTCGCTTTCTTACAATCACTTCAGGATGCGCCGTTTTGTGGGCGGGTCTTATTTACGTGGCTCACCTTCGACAGCGTCTTCTCCCCGTCATCTTTGTTGTAGCGGTGCAGCGTGCAAGGACGGGAGTGGAAGAAGTGTCAAAAGATGGCGCTAACTGTTTTAATGACATTCAGACTTTACTTCAATCAAAAACGGAGCAGCATCTCCTCATCTGGAAACAACAACGCCGGAAATTTTTCCTGTGAAAAAACGTCCGACCAGAACTCTCTATTAAGTGAACAATGTCAACTCACTACACCGGTATGTTTTAGCGCTTTCATGGCGAGTTTACTGACAGATATAAGTAAGAACTTTACACTACTTTATATTAGAAATGGCAACAGTGGAGGATGAATGTCACATAAGAAGATAGAGAAAAAGAAGAATCTTATCAACTACGGTGTCGTCACAGACTACAAAGGCGGACGCGCGCATATTTTCAGGACTTATGCAGATCCCAAATACAGATCAGCAGGTACCAGAAGGTATGACAAGTTGCTTTTGCATAATATTGCGAAACAAAACGCCAGATAATGTCTTACCTTATACACACACCATAATAATACTCCGATGTTGAAGCACAGTACAATCCATCAAGTGATGTGGCTTCATAGCTTACCAAAGTCTTACTAAAACATTTTGATAGATTTTTGAGCACCATGTGTAATGGTCTATATTTTCAATGGAACATGTTGGTGTTGTTTACTTGAGTCATATTGCCATCGACACGACGGAGAAAACAGTTTTCGTCATCATTGTTCAAATATTGTAACGTCTGTCGAGACACTTTGAGGACATGAATTCCATCCATCACTTCACTGAGCAAAACGCTTTATTGTCGGCCATAAACACATCACCAAAACATTAGTAAAAAAAATTATATCTAGCAAAACTGGTCATTTTCTGCAGTACAAACCAGACCAAAAGCAACTTTGTTATATCAACAGCAGCCGCTCGCTCTTTCTCACTTGCGCCAACACTTGCACATATGGCACTTAGCCAGTGATGCGTTTACAGCCACACAAAAAGTCGGACAACTCCAACACCACACATAAAGTGTCATTCCAGGTCGTTACACTATGATTTACCAATCAAATGTGTGTTTATTCTAGTGTAATTTATTAGGAATCTTAATTTATAAATATTAATCATGAAATGCTGTTAGTAAATTAAATAAACACTAATAAAAATATATTTTTACAAACAGGAAGTTGCAGGAATGTACACATGATCCCATGCTTACATCTCATTGTGCAACATGTGAATGTTTTAATGGGAACTAAATGCAATGTCTGAAAGGGGTACAAATTATTTCCAAAGCAGGACCTCCACCCAGAAAAACAATACAAGTACACAGTTCATGAAAAACAATATTTGTTGTTATTGTCATTGTAAGTGGGCCTAAACACTTATATTAGAAATGGAAATGACTGCTGTCATTTGATTATAATAATAAGAGAATGTTGTCTGTCTATCTGTGTTGGCCCTGCGATGAGGTGGGACTTGTCCAGGGTGTACCCCGCCTTCCGCCCGAATGCAGCTGAGATAGGCTCCAGCACCCCCCGCGACCCCGAAAGGGACAAGCGGTAGAAAATGGATGGATGGATGGAGATTTAACTCAGGTTTGGGCCAGGTGTGCTGCTGGTGTAGCCACAGTGTGCACGTCTGATGTTGCTCACATGGGCTCCACTGAAGGCTCAGGGACTTTTTGCGTTTGCTCACACATATGAAAAATTAGAGGGAACATTGCTGGGGACCCTTTTCTGCTGCAGCCTTCATCCGCCATTGCAGCCGTTGTGGTAGTTCTTAAATCTACCGTCTTCCGCCTGCTCCGCCGTTGAGGTCTTCACCGTATCCCTGGCTAGGGGGCAGTCAGGTACTAGGCCTTTGCCAATGGCCACCTGGGGTAACAGTAGTAAAGGGTTAACCTCCTAGTGCCCCAAGACCCCATAGAGGAGCCTCCACTGCCGGATGCACTTTAACGTCATGCCCAGGACATTGCCTCACAATACCAAGGTCCTGAGTAGTCCTGAGTGCCGGTGCTAAAGCGGTCTGGTATTACTGATTAGGAGTGCTTTGGTCTGACTGTGGTCCATTTTTAAAAAGTCCAAAAACCTGCCAGGTGACTTTTTAATAATAATATGTTTGTTGTAATGAAAACAAACATTGAATTAGTCCTGAGATTAACCAACATTTCAGAAACTCAGGAGCTGCCAGGCTTGCAATACTGGTGAATAAAACAGTTAGTCCTAAGAGATCCAGTTTTGGGGGTGTTGTCAGAAACAGCTGCCGGTCGTAACCCAGCCTGCCAGCTCTTCTTAACCAAGTCGTGGCAGAGCGGTGCCAGCTTGGGCCTCGATTGCCGAGCGGTCTTTACAAAGACGAAAGGAAGCAATCTCTGCTTGGATGTCCACCAACTCTTTTCTGCGTCCCCGGACCGCAGTGTTTTTTTTTTCTTCATTTCAACAAATGGAAAGTAATTGAAACCATAAATTAGAATGGTACGCTGAATAGTGGCCGGCCTGGCTGGAAAGATTAGACACTGCGGACATGTGAGTCAATATTATCATGTGGTCATAAATACAGTGTTGAATTGATAGAACTGTTTGATTATATTGTTAAATTGATAGCCTGTAGTGACTTATCTGTGCCACTAGGGGGGAACAACCCTAGTAGTATCTATTTTTGAATTATTAAAAGCAATTGCTGTATATACAGGCTAAACCTTCCTGGATTGCTATAGTGATCTGGAATGGCTTTGGTCAAAGGGTTAGGGTTACACCAAATTGGCGAACGGCTCCTCAGGGACTTACGATACATTAATAGGCACATCAATACGTTAATGTGAACAAAATATTTAGCCTACCAGTCTCAGTTACGGTTTTGTTACATCAACCATATTTTTTCTTCCACTGCTATCTGGGTATTTGAACTGCACAATGAGTCAAAGTCTTGTTTTTAGCTTTGACAAGCCTAAGATTTGTTTTAATTTTTAACACTGTGTCAATGTGATATATAGAACTTCCTACTCAGTGGCCTAGTGACCTACTCAGTGGCCTAGTGGTTAGAGTGTCCGCCCTGAGATCGGTAGGTTGTGAGTTCAAACCCCGGCCGAGTCATACCAAAGACTATAAAAATGGGACCCATTACCTCCCTGCTTGGCACTCAGCATCAAGGGTTGGAATTGGGGGTTAAATCACCAGAAATGATTCCCGGGCGCGGCACCGCTACTGCCCACTGCTCCCCTCACCTCCCAGGGGGTGAACAAGGGGATGGGTCAAATGCAGAGGACAAATTTAACCACACCTAGTGTGTGTGTGACAATCATTGGTACTTTAAAGTGTAATAGTCAGTGACGGGCGGTGAGGTTGATGGCTGGTGAGGCACTGACTTCATCACAATCAGATTTACAAACATATGAACCCTAAAGAGTATCTTATTCACCATTTGATTGTCAGCAGTTAATGGGTTATGTTTAAAAGCTCATACCAGCATTCTTCCCTGCTTGGCACTCAGCATCAAGGGTTAGAATTGAGGGTTAAATCACCAAAAATGATTCCCGGGCGCGGTGCCGCTGCTGCCCACTGCTGCCCACTGCTCCCCTCACCTCCCAGGGGGTGAACAAGGGGATGGGTCAAATACAGACGACAAATTTCATTACACCTAGTGTGTGTGTGACAATCATTGCTACTTTAACTTAACTTTAACTTTACACATACAAACTGTAGCACACAAAAAAGCACATTTAATAAAAAACACGTTATTATGGTCTTACCTTTACTTACAAATTAAGTCCATGCGCCGCAACTAAAGCCCTCACTTAAACTTTCCACGTGCAAGATTTAATCTATTTAAAAAAGTGTAACCGAGGGTTTATAAATGTCGCCTATACTGTATGAAACTACAAAATAACAAACACGGAGGCTCCAGTTTACACGAGGACCACTTTATTTACCTTCTTTCAAAAACTTCCGCTCCACTACAACATGTCATCACTTCCGCTCTTAGCGCCTTCAAAATAAGAGCTTGAGGCCCATGAAAATAGGTTACAAAAGTTATTTAATAATAAGCCAAATAATAATAAGCCAAAAAGTGCAAAAACAATAATGTTCGTGTTGGAGGAGTTGTGAATTAGATACACCTGCAGTCCAACACGAACATTATTGTTTTTGCACTTTTTGGCTTCTTATGAAATAACTTTTTTAAATAGATTCAATCTTGCACGTGGAAAGTTTAAGTGTGGGCTTTAGTTGATATAACAATTCTAAGGCGGGGGTGCAGGAGGCGGGGCTACTGGAGCCTCAGCCAGTGCGTCTTTTGCAGCCGTTTTATGATCGCTCAGCACAAGAAATACGTTACACACATACAGTTGTTGACAAAATACACTGTACATTATATACCTCAGCTAACTAAACTATGGAAATGTATAATATAATTCATATAGCAATACAGTCTCACTGCACAGCAGGCCAGCAGTTAGCCGAGTCCGGAATCCATGTTGAGGCACTGAGTGACGTGCCTCAACTGGCTGCTGTTCACCGCACCGTCTCTTCTCAGTATTTGAACGGCAAATGTGAAAATTCAGCGATTTTGAATAAAAATAATCTAAAACTGGTGAAGTTAAATGGAAAATAACTTTATAGTATAATCACTGGATACATATAACAATTTAATTATTTTTTTTTCTTTTTACATTTTTTTTCTTTCCATGATGGCAGGTGCCTCACCTGCCTCTAGTGACTGCACGTCACTGGTAATAGATATAATAATATAGGCTATGTTAGCAATGACCTACTGTATTTTCCGGACCATAGGGTGCACCGGATTATAAGGCGCACTGCCGATGAATGGTCTATTTTCTATCTTTTTCAATGTGTAAGGCGCACTGGATTACAGGGTGCAATAAAGAAGTCATATTATTCATATTTTTTTCTAAATTAAAAACGCTTCCTTCTGGTCAACATCAGGGTTCCCCAAACTTTTTTCCCACCAGTGACCGGTTTAATGTATGCATTATTTTCACGGACCGGCTTTCTAAGTATAGCAGATAAAAACAGCAACAAAAAAAATGTGCCTTTGGCTACAATCTGGTACATTAACATTTGTATGTACTCTAACAAAGGAGTTGTAATATACATTTATTAACCATTGTATTGGTGTGTTTAATGGGACAGGCGAAAGTTAATTAGAAGAAAATGCGGTAGTTTATAAATCAATTAATGTTTATGTGCGGCCCGGTAGCAAATGCATCATGGACCAGTACCGGTCCCCGGACGGGTGGTTGGGGACCACTGGTCTACATAACATGTAATGGTGGTTCTTTGGTCAAAATATTGCATAGATTATGTCTTACAGATCATCTTCAAGCCGCTTTCTCACAGTCGCTTTCAGGATTTATGCAGATCCCAAATACAGATCAGCAGGTACCAGAAGGTAAGAAAAGTTGCTTTTGCATAAAATTGCGAAACAAAACGGCAGATAATATGTCTTACCTTATACACACACCATAATAATACTCCTACATTGAAGCACAGTACAATCCATCAAGCGGTGTGGTTTCATAGCTTACCAAAGTTGTACTAAAACATTTTAATAGAGCGCTGTGTGTAATGTTCTTTATTTTCAATGGAACATATAACATGTTGGTGTTGTTCACTTGAGTCATATTGCCATCATATTGCTTTTATGTTTGACTGCCATCTACTGGTCACACTCATCATTAAACAATGTACCAAATAAAATTGCTTTGAGGTCGGTAAGCAAAAACAGAATTATTCCGTACATTGGGTGCACTGGTTATAAGGTGCACTATTGAGTTTTGAGAACAAAAAATGATTTGAAGTGCGCCTTACAGTTCGGAAAATACGGTAACTTGGTATTTGATACACGCTAACTGTTAGCATGTTTGCATTCCTGAAAGCCCGACACGCGTAAAGCCCGAGGTGCACGGGGGCTTTAGATTCGATTGCTCTACCGACTAATTTTTATTCAATTAATGCCCCATTTGGAACAATATCAAATTATTATCATCCCGAATGACACTCATGGTCCATTTGGTATCTAATGAGCGCACAGCCAAAGAGGTATCATCCAGTCATTTACACTATCTCAGTGGTTATGGAGACGCTTAATTGTGCTCCACCTTAGATAACTTGTGTCGATTTCTGTCGAAGTAAAAGACGGTCCAATTATCGACGAAACATAAATGTTAACCTCTCAAATGCTGGCCATTCAGCCTGTCTAATGTGCGTTTGACCCATTGTCCAGTCCAGTCAGAGTCTACGCCTCAGGTTTTTTTCCCCATCACCTCCAGCAAGACGTCCTCTCGCATCCTCTTCAAAATCCTTTCCAAGCGGCCTGACAAGTAGTAGTGATGCATTAACGCAGAAATGTGTTGCCTCGGAGGCCATCAGCGGCGTGCAAGGCAGAGTGATGAAGACACACACAGGCCTGGAGGACTCGGGGAAAATCAAGAAGAAATATATTCAGCCACTCCGGTGCGAGGGTGCGATACGAATATATGGCCTCTGAGACCGCAGTAGAGTGTGTAATTTGGAACTCATACTTATTTTGGAATGGTAAATAACACACACCTGCACCTGACAGCACTGCGGTGAGAAGTGCTGCAAAGCTCACCTCCAACATGGCACATCCAGCAAAGCTTCTCAAGCCAATCATATTTTAGATGTGTATGATCATATCTGCTCTACAGATTGACTTTACACAAGAGAAGTGTGCGATACTTCTCCTGTTGCCTCCTTTTTGTATTTGACTTTATTTAATGTTTGGATACCATATTTTTTGGGCTAAAGGTGCACTTAAAATGCTTTCATTTTCTCAAAACTTGACAGCGCGCCTTATAACCCGATGCGCCTCATGTACGGAATCATTTTGGTTGTGCTTACCGACCTTGAAGCTATTTTATTTGGTACATGGTGTAATGATAAGTGTGACCAGTAGATGGCAGTCACACATAAGAGATACGTGTAGACTGAAATATGATGGCAGTCACACATAAGAGATACGTGTGGACTGCAATATGATGGCAGTCACACATAAGAGATACGTGTAGACTGCAATATGATGGCAGTCACACATAAGAGATACGTGTAGACTGCAATATGATGGCAGTCACACATAAGAGATACGTGTAGACTGCAATATGATGGCAGTCACACATAAGAGATACGTGTAGACTGCAATATGATGGCAGTCACACATAAGAGATACGTGTAGACTGCAACATGATGGCAGTCACACATAAGAGATACGTGTAGACTGCAATATGATGGCAGTCACACATAAGAGATACGTGTAGACTGCAATATGATGGCAGTCACACATAAGAGATACGTGTAGACTGCAATATGATGGCAGTCACACATAAGAGATACGTGTAGACTGCAATATGATGGCAGTCACACATAAGAGAAATGTGTAGACTGCAATATGATGGCAGTCACACATAAGAGATACGTGTAGACTGCAATATGATGGCAGTCACACATAAGAGATACGTGTAGACTGCAATATGGTGGCAGTCACACATAAGAGATACGTGTAGACTGCAATATGGTGGCAGTCACACATAAGAGATACGTGTAGACTGCAATATGGTGGCAGTCACACATAAAAGATACGTGTAGACTGCAATATGATGGCACTCACACATAAGAGATATGTGTAGACTGAAATATGATGGCAGTCACACATAAGAGATACGTGTGGACTGCAATATGATGGCAGTCACACATAAGAGATACGTGTAGACTGCAATATGATGGCAGTCACACATAAGAGATACGTGTAGACTGCAATATGATGGCAGTCACACATAAGAGATACGTGTAGACTGCAATATGATGGGACTCACACATAAGAGATACGTGTAGACTGCAATATGATGGCAGTCACACATAAGAGATACGTGTAGACTGCAACATGATGGCAGTCACACATAAGAGATATGTTTGGACTGCAATATGACTCAAGTAAACAACACCAACAGCACGGCACTCACACATAAGAGATACGTGTAGACTGAAATATGATGGCACTCACACATAAGAGATACGTGTAGACTGCAATATGATGGCACTCACACATAAGAGATACGTGTAGACTGCAATATGATGGCACTCACACATAAGAGATACGTGTAGACTGCAATATGATGGCAGTCACACATAAGAGATACGTGTAGACTGCAATATGATGGCAGTCACACATAAGAGAAATGTGTAGACTGCAATATGATGGCAGTCACACATAAGAGATACGTGTAGACTGCAATATGATGGCAGTCACACATAAGAGATACGTGTAGACTGCAATATGGTGGCAGTCACACATAAGAGATACGTGTAGACTGCAATATGATGGCAGTCACACATAAGAGATACGTGTAGACTGCAATATGATGGCAGTCACACATAAGAGAAATGTGTAGACTGCAATATGATGGCAGTCACACATAAGAGATACGTGTAGACTGCAATATGATGGCAGTCACACATAAGAGATACGTGTAGACTGCAATATGGTGGCAGTCACACATAAGAGATACGTGTAGACTGCAATATGATGGCAGTCACACATAAGAGAAATGTGTAGACTGCAATATGATGGCAGTCACACATAAGAGATACGTGTAGACTGCAATATGATGGCAGTCACACATAAGAGATACGTGTAGACTGCAATATGGTGGCAGTCACACATAAGAGATACGTGTAGACTGCAATATGGTGGCAGTCACACATAAGAGATACGTGTAGACTGCAATATGGTGGCAGTCACACATAAAAGATACGTGTAGACTGCAATATGATGGCACTCACACATAAGAGATATGTGTAGACTGCAATATGATGGCAGTCACACATAAGAGATACGTGTAGACTGCAACATGATGGCAGTCACACATAAGAGATGCGTGTAGACTGCAATATGATGGCAGTCACACATAAGAGATATGTGTAGACTGCAATATGATGGCAGTCACACATAAGAGATACGTGTAGACTGCAATATGAAGGCACTCACACATAAGAGATATGTGTAGACTGCAACATGATGGCAGTCACACATAAGAGATATGTTTGGACTGCAATATGACTCAAGTAAACAACACCAACAGCACGACACTCACACATAAGAGATACGTGTAGACTGAAATATGATGGCACTCACACATAAGAGATACGTGTAGACTGCAATATGATGGCAGTCACACATAAGAGATACGTGTAGACTGAAATATGATGGCAGTCACACATAAGAGATACGTGTTGACTGAAATATGATGGCAGTCACACATAAGAGATACGTGTAGACTGCAATATGATGGCAGTCACACATAAGAGATACGTGTAGACTGAAATATGATGGCAGTCACACATAAGAGATACGTGTGGACTGCAATATGATGGCAGTCACACATAAGAGATACGTGTAGACTGCAATATGATGGCAGTCACACATAAGAGATACGTGTAGACTGCAATATGATGGCAGTCACACATAAGAGATACGTGTAGACTGCAATATGATGGCAGTCACACATAAGAGATACGTGTAGACTGCAACATGATGGCAGTCACATATAAGAGATACGTGTAGACTGCAACATGATGGCAGTCACACATAAGAGATATGTTTGGACTGCAATATGACTCAAGTAAACAACACCAACAGCACGTCACTCGTTATGTCAATGAAATACGTTGCTTAGCGATGCACAAATGAGTCCAACTTTGTCTTTAATAATGTTTAATTTCTGGACCCCTCAGATGTGCCTCCAAAATGCATCCTAATACGTGTTCAAGGAAGTGAGGCCGTAGCGAGCATTAACGTCTTGGTGATAAATGCTTCAAACCTTTCAAAATGGATTTTTCTCTCTTAAATATTTTTTAATAATCGCTTGTGTATTTGCCTGTAAAATACGCCCGAATCTGCAGCGATTCAGGTAAAGAAACAGTCGCCTGATGGGACTGTAGACCATGGCCTGAAACCCAGAAGTGCAATAGGTGTATGCATTATAATCCCACCACATACAGGATATCTTCAAATGTAAAATACCCCTTGAAAGTAAAACTCTGTTCTTGGGACATGTACCTCAGGATTGGCTGAAAAAAAGATAAACACTTACTGAACATCCTACTAGTGGCCTGTAAAAAGACGTGGATGTTACAGGAGAGCCCAATTTTCAAGCTATGGATGGAAATTTAATGGACATTTACAAAATGTTCATTAATTTTAAATTGGAGAAAGTTATACTGGGTCAATTATGTCACGCCCCATAAGTCTCATTTGATGTTCTCGAATTAGTGATTGTACTGTTTAAAAAATATTACTCCCTATTAGTGTTGCACGGTATACCGGTACTAGTATAGTATCGCAGTACTAATGAATAAAAAACGGTACTATACTGTTTGAAAAGTACCGGTTCCCCCTTTTTTTTTTTACAGGCATGACGGCTCGTTGTCACGTCATGACTTTGCTGGTTTTACGAGCAGAGGAGCACGTTCGGCAGTACAAAATCACTGAGTACTTACAAGCAGACACAGTGTGTAGACAGAAAAGGGAGAATGGACGCATTTTTGGTGTAAAAAGTAAAGATAAAGGTGAAGTTATAACACTGAAACACCCTCAGGAAGAGCTGCTTTAAGACATGGCTAGCTAGCTAGCGGCTAACGTCCAGCCGCAGTCTGCAGTGTTTTAGCTTCTTCTAAATCACTAATCCTTGTCTCCATGGCGACAAATAAAGTATGTTTTTCTTACATGTATCATTATCACTGCAGGACGAGGAATAGCTAAACATGCTTCACTACACACCGTAGGAGGATACAATAGCTCACCTGTGTCACAATGTAAACAAATGTCATGGGTGGATCTACACCTGACATCTACTGTAATGATACCAAGTGCAAGAGTGTATCTAGTCGATACTTCTACGACTACATCGATATTTTTTATCGTTACAAAATCTTTGTTCTTTTTTTAAAAGAAAATTACATTCATAAAGTCAGTAAATACGTCCCTGGACACATGAGTACTTAAATTATGACCAATGTGTGACCCTGTAACTACTTGGTATCGAATCGACACCTACATTTGTGGTATCATCCAAAACTAGTGTAAAGTATCAAAGAAGAGAAGAATAAGTGATTATTACATTTTAACAGAAGTGTAGATAGAACATGTTGAAACAGAAAATAAGCAGATATTAACAATAAATGAACAAGTAGATTAATAATATTTTTTTACAGTTTGTCCCTCATAACGTGTACAAAATAATAGGTGTATAAATGACACAATATGTTACTGCATACGTCAACAGACTAATTAGGAGTCTTTGTTTGTTTACTTACTACTAAAAGACAAGTTGTCTAGTATGTTCACTATTTTATTTAAGGACTAAATTGCAATAATAAACATATGTTTCATGTACCCCAACATTTTTTGTTAAAATAAAGCCAATAATGCCATTTTTTTGTGGTCCCCTTTATTTAGAAAAGTATCAAAGTATTAAAATACATTTTAGTACTGGTACCGGTACCAAATTATTGGTATCCTTGTATGTTTATGTCAGAACTTGGACTGTGGAGTTTTTGTTTTCCCGAGATGCAAGTGAACTTGGATCGGACATGGCTTGAAGGTGGGTACATGATTTATTTTAAACACTAACAAACTACAAAACAGAAGCAAACAAAAGGCGCGCACAATGGCGGAGGTAAAAAACTTGGCGAATGAAAGCAAAACTTGCTCTAAGGCAGAAACTGTGAACACGAAATAAAAACACTTACTGTGGCTTGATACGAGAGGATAGCAGGGTTAGAAAAGATATGACACCAGGACGAACAACAGAAAATGAAAAGCATAAATAACACAGACATGATTAACAACAGGTGCGTGACTCAAAACAGGTGTGTGACATCGACAGGTGAAAACTAATGGGTTGCTATGGTGACAAACAAGAGGGCACAATGAGTCCAAACGTGGAACAGGTGAAACTAATGGGTAACCATGGAAACAAGACAAGGGAGTGAAAAGCCAGAAACTAAAGAGTCCAATAACCAAACAAAACAAAACATGACTAAAACAAAACATGATTACACAGACATGGCAGTTTATAGTTTTTTTCCATGTATTTATTTACTATGTATTTATTTGTTATTATTATAATTATTATTATTTTAATTAATTAATTTATTTGTTATTATTATTAATATTATTTTATTTTATTTTAGTTTTTTTTAACTGTTTTTCTCTTTCTTTTTTTGGGGGGGAAGGGGTGGCATCGTTGGGATGTAAACAGAAAATATTTTGACATTTAGGGCAGACAATAGATGTATGATGTATGCAAATATGATGTAATGGATAGGAATGATGTCTGATAGGAATGTCTGATGTCAATAAAAACAAAATAAATTAAAAAATTAAAAATGATCCTAGTAGTTAATGATTCATTAAGATAGTCATTGACTAATGGACTATCAACATAGTGGTTAGTTGCAGCCCTATAATGCATGCATGCATATGGAAATAGAAATAGTCTGCTACAAAAGGTGTTGAATGAGTGTTGAAAAAGGTGTCCTTTCATCTTGTTGCGCTGTAAGAGTGCATTGCTGCCGTTGAAGGGCACTTGATGGATGTAAACATGCCCAGACATAAAACTGCCACCATCATAAACATCCTTATGCGCCTTTCCTTCTTGGCGCAGATACAGGCGGCTGCCCGTGCCATCTATACTCCAGCGTGACTCCAATGATAGCAGGCGACCGGGGAACCCTAATTCAAAACGCTGGTTGATTTGCACGGCTGTCATACGCCGCAGCTCTTGGCAACGCCGTGCATGAACAAAGAAGGAAATCACGGGAGATGTAATTCACGGACGGCTATAAACGGGTCGCCATGACGGCTGCTCGGTGCATTTAGCAAGCCTTAAGGTGTAGATACTGTATATAATGTATGCAAACTTTAGTGCTTCCCTCACAGGGAAAACACCTCATTTCATGAAGGCTGCAGACTCCGTGCTTGATAACAACGCCTTCACTGCTTTTGGAAACTTTTTGAATCCATTATGCAGTTCTATTTTAAGCAGCCGATAGTCAAGACATGGGGGTATAGATCGGAGCAGGAGCATCAGCAAGTTTGGGTCTGCGAGGAATTAATCTTGTTATTTTGTTTATTTGATTTCTTTGAGTTGTCTTTGTCAGCATTCCCTCTATTTTGTTGTTTTTCTCAATCTTTTACACAAAGTCTTGTCTGTGCTCCTTCAACAGCGGAACTCAAATTGTGAACCTTTTTGACCTTGGAACCCAACTTTTCCATAACAGAGGGTTTTTCGGACTATAAGGCGCACTTTTAGGCGCACTTTTGGACATCGGGGGCGGTACCTCTGGATTGGCAGACCGGGGTGGTGGTTCCTCTCTTTAAGAAGGGGAACCGGAGGGTGTGTTCCAACTATCGTGGGATCACACTCCTCAGCCTTCCCGGTAAGGTCTATTCAGGTGTACTGGAGAGGAGGCTACACCGGATAGTCGAACCTCGGATTCAGGAGGAACAGTGTGGTTTTCGTCCTGGTCGTGGAACTGTGGACCAGCTCTATACTCTGGGCAGGGTCCTTGAGGGTGCATGGGAGTTTGCCCAACCAGTCTACATGTGCTTTGTGGACTTGGAGAAGGCATTCGACCGTGTACCCCGGGAAGTCCTGTGGGGAGTGCTCAGAGAGTATGGGGTAACGGACTGTCTTATTGTGGCAGTTCGCTCCCTGTATAATCAGTGTCAGAGCTTGGTCCGCATTGCCGGCAGTAAGTCGGACACGTTTCCAGTGAGGGTTGGACTCCGCCAAGGCTGCCCTTTGTCACCCATTCTGTTCATAACCTTTATGGACAGAATTTCTAGGCGCAGTCAGGGCGTTGAGGGGATCTGGTTTGGTGGCTGCAGGATTAGGTCACTGCTATTTGCAGATGATGTGGTCCTGATGGCTTCCTCCGGCCAAGATCTTCAGCTCTCACTGGATCGGTTCGCAGCCGAGTGTGAAGCGACTGGGATGGGAATCAGCACCTCCAAGTCCGAGTCCATGGTTCTCTCCCGAAAAAGGGTGGAGTGCCATCTCCGGGTTGGGGAGGAGATCTTGCCCCAAGTGGAGGAGTTCAAGTACCTCGGAGTCTTGTTCACGAGTGGGGGAAGAGTGGATCGTGAGATCGACAGGCGGATCGGTGCGGCGTCTTCAGTAATGCGGACGCTGTATCGATCCGTTGTGGTGAAGAAGGAGCTGAGCTGGAAGGCAAAGCTCTCGATTTACCGGTCGATCTACGTTCCCATCCTCACCTATGGTCATGAGCTTTGGGTCATGACCGAAAGGACAAGATCACGGGTACAAGCGGCCGAAATGAGTTTCCTCCGCCGAGTGGCGGGGCTCTCCCTTAGAGATAGGGTGAGAAGCTCTGTCATTCGGGGGGAGCTCAAAGTAAAGCCGCTGCCCTCCACATCGAGAGGAGCCAGATGAGGTGGTACGGGCATCTGGTCAGGATGCCACCCGAACGCCTCCCTAGGAAGGTGTTTCGGGCACGTCCGACCGGTAGGAGGCCACGGGGAAGACCCAGGACACGCTGGGAAGACTATGTCTCCCGGCTGGCCTGGGAACGCCTCGGGATCCCCCGGGAGGAGCTGGACGAAGTGGCTGGGGAGAGGGAAGTCTGGGCTTCCCTGCTTAAGCTGCTGCCCCCGCGACCCGACCTCGGATAAGCGGAAGAAGATGGATGGATGGAAGGCGCACTTTTTTCATCGCTTGGAGTAACAATGAAGAAGCCTTTCGAGCAGATGGGCGGGTATTAGAGATGCGCGAATAGGCAATTATTTCATTCGCAACCACATCACAAAAGTCGTCATCCATCCGCCATCCACCCGGACCAACATTTTATCAAAACCACACCCGCCCGCCACCCGCCCGTTGTTATATATCTAATATAGACCATGCAAGGCATTAGTGAGGTTATAAAGCTTTTGCCTGTTAAAGAAAGGAGACTGATCCAATTTAGCAGAGACATTCAATGCGTGCCACACATTAATATCTCTTGGCCACGCATTAGTGGCTAAGACAGGGGTCGGCAACCCGCGGCTCTTTAGCGCCGTCCTAGTGGCTCTCTGGAGCTTTTTAAAAAATGTATGAAAAATGGAAAAAAAAATGAAAAAAATAAAAATCTATTTTTTATTTTAATATGGTTTCTGTAGGAGGACAAACATGACACAAGCCTCCCTAATTGTTACAAAGCACACTGTTTATATTAAACATGCTTCACTGATTCGAGTATTTGGCGAGCGCCGATTTGTCCTACTAATTTTGGCGGTCTTTGAACTCACCGTAGTTTGTTTACATGTATAACTTTCTCCGACTTTCTAGGACATGTTTTATGCCACTTCTTTTTCTGTCTCATTTTGTCCACAAAACTTTTAACGTTGTGCATGAAAGGTGAGTTTTGTTGATGTTATTGACTTGTGTGGAGTGCTAATCAGACATATTTGGTCACTGCATGACTGCAAGTTAATCGATGCTAACATGCTATTTAGGCTAGCTGTATGTACATATTGCATCATTATGCCTCATTTGTAGCTATATTTGAAGTCATTTAGTTTCCTTTAAGTCCTCTTAATTCAATTTATATCTCATGACACACTATCTGTATGTAATATGGCTTTAATTTTTTTGCGGCTCCAGACAGATTTGTTTTTGTATTTTTGGTCCAATATGGCTCTTTCAACATTTTGAGTTGCCGACCCCTTGGCTAAGATATATTAATGCGTGATAGTATTATTTATCATTGTTATAATATTATTGTCATTTCCATTAAGAAAGTGTTGACTATTGTTGCCAATGCCCTCAGATCAGGAGTGCGTTCCTCACACTTTGTGTGCACAGTTGCAGCAAGCAGAACGAGGCTTTTAAGAAGTTAAAAAAATGTTTTAGAAAGACTAGGCCTATATTTTTGTTAGGTAAAAAAAATTTCTGAATTTATTTAAATGAATATTAACTTGTTAACGTTATAATGCTCAAATAGGGACGAGAACGGGGTGCACAGTGAAACAGTGAACAATTTTGCGACAAAGATGAACCTTTATTGATTGATCTGCAGCCATGACAAAATATCAGACAATCTCCATTGTCAACGACCGGCAGGAAAATAAAGATAAACACATAGCCTATGTTATAGGCATAGGCATATAGGCTCATACGTTTTTAAGTTGAAATAAAAAAATAAATAAAAAAAATGTGCCTCATAAGCCTTAGGCTGTCAATCACGCGCACAAACTTAAATTATACAATAACATATGTATGTCATCTCTATTTAAACAAAAATAAATTAAATAAATAATAATAATAAATTACCTGCAACTTATTGGCCAAGGCAAATAGCTGAAGGGGGGAAATCAAACCCATCAGACTGCACTTTATCATCAAACTTGAATTATAATGAAAATAGACGGTCGCGGCAAACAAAGCAGGCTAAATATCCTTACATTGTCGCCAATCGGAGATGCGCTTCACTTGAAAGCGAGGCCAAATAATTATTCACACATAGTATATCTCCAATAGAAAAAAACCACAATAAACGACGCAATTGCCTTAATTCCTTTGCATTGTAGTGCGCCCAAACAACACGTAACCATCAAAATGATTTAGCTGACCGAACTCAATATAGGTTAGACATGGGCTTATTTGGTATAGCCTATAGGTAACGTAGACTAATTTGTTTAACACAGCGTTTCTCAAAGTGTGGGGCGCGCCCCACTGGTGGGGAATAGAGACATGACAGGTGGGGCGCGAGGAACGGGAGGAAATTTCACTTTAAATTTTTTTTTAAATTATTATATTCTTAGATTATTTTTTTTACTATGCTTTCATTTTCTATACACACTGTAAATCACTTTGTGATTCTGTCTGTGAAATCCGCTATATAAATAAATGGAAATTACCGGTACTTATTTATACTGTAGGCTTTATATTTCTCGGTAGGAGCGCAGTTTGACAGACATAGCAACAGTAACTAATGGGGGCGGGGCTAAGCGGAACAAACTTTCGAGCGGATGGGTAGCAGGCTAATGTGTGGATCACAATTACACAAATATATACATTTGTGACTCACACCTCAAAGGTCGTCGAGCCAGAGCCAACGCCTGCAGAGAAACAAAAATGTGACGGGCACGCACTGTGTCATTCACCGGGAAGCACTCGCGTCAAGGCAGCTCAGCCCCGAACTCAATGAGGTTTTAACAGATGTTGTGAGCGCGGTAAATTTGATCAAAACACGACCACTGAAAGCGCGACTGTTCTCTGCACTGTGTGAGGAAATGGGAGCTGATCATACAGCCGTGCTGTTTCACAGTGAAGCAAGGTGGCTCTCACGGGGAAAAGTGCTGTCACTTGCCCTGTCTTGCCAAATGCATAGCTCCTCCTTTTTTTTTTTGCAAAGATTGCAAAGTGGCACTTTTATTGTATTTATTATTGAACTTGATGCAAGTTATTTGATTTATTATTGAACTTGATGCAAGTTATAACACTTTTTTTGATTTATTATTGAACTTGATGCAAGTTATAACACTTTTGTTTTATTTATTATTGAACTTGATGCAAGTTATAACACTTTTTTTGATTTATTATTGAACTTGATGCAAGTTATAACACTTTTTTTGATTTATTATTGAACTTGATGCAAGTTATAACACTTTTTGATTTATTATTGAACTTGATGCAAGTTATAACACTTTTGTTTTATTTATTATTGAACTTGATGCAAGTTATAACACTTTTTTTGATTTATTATTGAACTTGATGCAAGTTATTGGATTTATTATTGAACTTGATGCAAGTTATAACACTTTTATTTGATTTATTATTGAACTTGATGCAAGTTATAACACTTTTTTTATTATTGAACTTGATGCAAGTTATAACACTTTTGTTTTATTTATTATTGAACTTGATGCAAGTTATAACACTTTTTTTGATTTATTATTGAACTTGATGCAAGTTATTTGATTTATTATTGAACTTGATGCAAGTTATAACACTTTTTTTGATTTATTATTGAATGTGATGCAAGTTATAACACTTTTTGATTTATTATTGAACTTGATGCAAGTTATAACACTTTTTTTGATTTATTATTGAACTTGATGCAAGTTATAACACTTTTATTTGATTTATTATTGAACTTGATGCAAGTTATAACACTTTTTTGATTTATTATTTAACGTGATGCAAGTTATAACACTTTTTTTGATTTATTATTGAACTTGATGCACGTTATAACAGTTTTATTTATTTATTATTGAACGTGATGCAAGTTATAACACTTTTTTTGATTTATTATTGAACTTGATGCAAGTTATAACACTTTTGTTTTATTTATTATTGAACTTGATGCAAGTTATAACACTTTTTTTGATTTATTATTGAACTTGATGCAAGTTATTTGATTTATTATTGAACTTGATGCAAGTTATAACACTTTTTTTGATTTATTATTGAACGTGATGCAAGTTATAACACTTTTTGATTTATTATTGAACTTGATGCAAGTTATAACACTTTTTTGATTTATTTTTGAACTTGATGCAAGTTATAACACTTTTATTTGATTTATTATTGAACTTGATGCAAGTTATAACACTTTTTTGATTTATTATTGAACGTGATGCAAGTTATAACACTTTTTTTGATTTATTATTGAACTTGATGCAAGTTATAACAGTTTTTTTTATTTATTATTGAACGTGATGCAAGTTATAACACTTTTTTTGATTTATTATTGAACTTGATGCAAGTTATAACACTTTTGTTTTATTTATTATTGAACTTGATGGAAGTTATTTTATTTATTATTGAACTTGATGCAAGTTATACCACAGCTGCACAGTTATTTTATTTATTATTGAACTTAATGTTATTTTATGTTATTGAGTTCGAATGTATACAACTTGATGTTCAATAAATTTAAAAATGTTAAAGCTTGGCATTAGCGCTCTGTTGGGGCGATGGGGGCAGGTGGGGCTTGAAAACTCCCCCTTGTCCAAAGTGGGGGATGACAAAAAAAGTTTGAGAACCACTGGTTTAACATATCTAACCGTATGTCTACTTACCTTTTTTTTGTTAGCACTATGCAGGAATAAAATGGCATCTACAGTGCCAGGATTCATGCGAGAGCGCCTGGCCTCTAAAATGCGCCCTGCTGCGCTGAAGGAGCGCTCACTTGCGCCACTTGTTGCTGGGACGCGGTGCCTGATGAATAATTGACTGTTTCAAAGAGTGCTGCTCGTTTTTCGTATGTAGGTAACAACATTTAAATAGGTATATATATTTCCGAATTGGTTCAACCGCCAACCGCCCGCATCTATTTAAAATAAATTTTTACCCGCCCGACCCGCGGTATGTCCGCGGACTCCGCGGTTGTGTCCGCAAACCGCGGATCTCTAGCGGGTATACTTCCAGTTAAAATCATTAAAACAGGAATAGCACGAAACAGCAACACACCTTTTCATTGTCTGTTGAAAACTATTGCAATATTAAATACAGTATTTTCCGGACTATAAGGCGCACTTAAAATCCTTTTTAGTTCCTCAAAACTCGACAGTGCGCCTTATAACTTGGTGCGCCTAATGTACAGAATAATTCTGGTTTTGCTTACTAACCTCAAAGCTATTTTATTTGGTACATGGTGAAATGACGTGTGACCATTAGATGGCAGTCACACATAAGAGGTATGTGTAGACTGCAATATGACTCAACTAAACAACACCAACATTTTATATGTCATGTCTGTGTGATCATGTTTTGTTTTAGTCATGTTCGTTTTTTTTTTGGACTCTTTGTGCACTTTTGTTTGTTTTGTCACCATAGCAACCCATTAGTTTTCACCTGTCATGTCACGCACCTGTTTCACGTTTTGAGTCACGCACCTGTTTTCACTGATCATGTCACTGCTATTTAAGCCTGTCTGTTTCTGTTGTTCGTGCTGGTGACATTATCTATGTATCCTTTCTACCTCTGCTACTTCTGACACCCCTGCTACCTCTGTTTGTTTCATGCTACCATAGTTCCATGCCAAGTAAGTTTTTGTTTATTGTTCATAGTTTCTGCCTTTGTGCAAGTTTTGGTTTCATTAGTCAAGTTTGTTCTCCGCCATTGTGCGCACCTTTTGTTTGCTTCTTTTTTTTTGTAGTTTGTTAGTGTTATAAATAAATCAAGTACTTACATTCACGCCTTGCCCACGCCAACGTTCCTTTGCATTCCGGGAAAACAAACTCCAAGGTCCACATATTGACATTATATGTTAAATTGAAAATATAGAACATTACTTACGGTGCTCAAAAATCTATCAACGTGTTTTAGTCGGACTTTGGTAAGCTATGAAGCCACATCGCTTGATGGATTGTACTGTGCTTCAACATAGGAGTATTATTATGGTGTGTGTATAAGGTAAGACATATTATCTGGCGTTTTGTTTCGCAATATTATGCAAAAGCAACTTTTCTTAACTTCTGATACCTACTGATATGTATTTGGGATCTGCATGAGTCCTGAAAATTTGCGCGTGGTTCCGCCTTTGTAGTCCGTGCTGACACCATAGTCGATAAGCTTCTTCTTTTTCTCTATCTTCTTGTTATGTGACATTCATCCTCCACTGTTGCCATTTCTAATATAAAGTAGTGTAAAGTTCTTACTTATATCTGTCAGTAAACTCGCCATGAAAGCACTAAAACATACCGGTATAGTGAGTACACATTATTCACCCAAGGAACTTTAGTTATTAGAGAGTTCTGGTCGGACGTTTTTTCACGGGACACATTTCCGGCCTTGTTGTTGTTGCACTAGTGAGCCACATTAATCCTACTCTTGATTTTAATAATATTAAATTCAGTTCAGCCCTTTGACACACTTGTGATTAAGGGCTGTATAAATACACTTTGATTGATTGAATAATTATATCTAACAGTTTAACAGCATAAACCTTACCTCACTGAAAATGCACTCCGTACTCTATACTGCACCTTGGTACTCCCATACCTTACATACTGTGTTGAAATATGGGGGAATACTTACCACAACACAATTCATCCTCTGATCATATTACAGAAAAGAGCAGTGCGGATCATTCACAACGTTGGTTATTTAGAACATACTCATAATCTGTTTATGCAATCAAAGTTGCTCAAATGTGATGACCTTGTTAAATATAATACATTCAACAAATTATTGCCGCCTAATCTACGACATTTTTTTATAAGACGAGTGCAGACTCATAACTTGAGAGGCTTTGGGTATTTCTTATTGCCGAGAGCTCAAACCAGTCGTAAACGTTTTTGTGTGTCTGTATGCGGAGTAAAACTATGGAACAAACTGGACTTAAAAGACAAGCAATGCCAAACTATTAATGGATTTAAACTATTATACAAACATGGGGTCTGGTTCAAATATAGAGATGAGGGTCTTTCATTTGACCTGCTGTTGTACTCTGTCTCAAAGTGTTAACATGTGATCAATGTTTCCTTACCATTATTGATATGTTGTCTATTACCATTGTTGCTATGTTGTCTATTACCATTGTTGCTATGTTGTCTATTACCATTGTTGCTATGTTGTCTATTACCATAGTTGCTATGTTGTTTATTACCATTGTTGCTATGTTGTCTATTACCATTATTGCTATGTTGTCTATTACCATTGTTGCTATGTTGTCTATTACCATTATTGCTATGTTGTCTATTACCATTGTTGCTATATTCATTATTCCTACATTGTTGATACAAATGATTGTTACAGTGTAATAATTATTGTTACCTGTGGTAATGCCACTATGATACAACATGTGTATTATAATCCTTGAACAAAGTAAGAGTGAAACTCATGTGAATAATCACTGAATGGAGAACTGGGGGTGGGATTAAATAAATTATCTTCTTCCCACTCCCTTTCAGGCAAAACTGGACAATCATGCATTACATACTATACATTACCTTTTGCACTATATTACATACTTGCCAACCTTGAGACCTCCGATTTCAGGAAGTGGGGGGGTGGAGGGTGGGGCACGTGGTCGGGGGTGTGGTTAAGAGGGGAGGAGTATATTGACAGCTATAATTCACCAAGTCAAGTATTTAATACATATATATATATATATATATATATATATATATATATATATATATATATATCTACATCCTGAAAATATGCAAACAATACTGTGTTTAGATAATTGATACTTCAAACTTGCATAAATAAATAATAAGGAATATAAAATAACTTGGCTTCTGAGAGCTTCAAAATGTAATGAATAAAATGCTAAAGTTGTTGATAAACAAGCAATTATTTTAATAATTAAATATGGTCATTTTAAATGAATTATTATGATAAATTAAAATTAATTATTTCAAATATGTTTATTTTAATGTATAATTCTATGGCTGGATGTAATAAGGAGTCAGAAAAAATACAAATAAAAATACAATTATTTTTGATGTTTTTAGCAAAATATAGTAAAAATTTATTTAGTTATTTAAAAAAAAAAATATATATATATTTATTTTTAGGAAAGATAAACATAATAATACAATTTGTCTCTAGTCTGGATGATTTAGATCTTGTCACCCTGTTGTCCTCCCTCGTGAAAAAAGGCTGTCCTCACTCAGGTCCTCATGGAGCTGGAGGAGGCATGGCATCCAGCTTCTGCTGAAAATCGGGAGATTTTCGGGATAATATTTGTCCCGGGAGGTTTTCGGGAGAGGCACTGAATTTCGTGAGTCTCCTGGAAAATTCGGGAGGGTTGGCAAGTATGCTATATTAATATATATTATTATGTGTTGTCAACTTTGTACTTTTTTATGTCATTGCCTGAAATAAATAAATGAAAAGGAAATGAAATGAACAGGATGAACCTTATCTATTGTAATGAAAGCATGTGTTAATCACACATGTTACTATCAAGACTAAAGTCGGACTGATTACGAAAATAAATATTAATCAAATATACTGCAAAAGAAGGGACTCATTAAAACTGATTAAAAATAAATTGGCATACAACTATGCGGAGCTAGAATAAATTCTAACTAATTTAATAATAACAAATAATATTTTATACGTTTCTTAACTAAACTGTTAATACAATTAAAGTGCAAATGAAAAAAAAAGCTTCACCACTTTAGTGCTTAATTTTTGCTCTTAAAAACTTCTCAATGACTTTAGGTCCAGACTTCTTCTGTTTGATTGATTTTGTCATTACTGCCGCAAGCGGCGGAAAAGTGTATTGCCACTGAGTACCGCTGCTGAGTACTAGAGAAGTTTGTATGGTCAAAATTAATTGCGTGATTAATCTAAGTGTGTTCATGATTAATGCACTATATTTTTTAGGCTTAATTACATGCGTTAACTCGTTAATTTCGACAGCACTATTTTTGTATTTTTTGTATTATATATTTTTTCAAATAAAATGTATTTTTCGTTGGCAAATATTTTCTTCTTGGTTGCAAATAAATCATTTTTGTTTGCTTGTATAAAAAAAATAAAAACCTCTCTATGAATCGTCCGAGCCAAAGTCTCGCGGCCCAACAATGGGCCCTATGGTTAAAAAACGCTTGTTTAATTTTCAAGTAAAAATAAGAAGTCGTCAAACAAATATGTACTCTATTAAGTAATAGGTAATAAATAAATAAATAAATAATAATACTAATACGTATTCAGTGAAAACAAGTACTGAGTAACTAGTGAGTAACTTATGATTTATTTCACAGCTATTTTTAATTATACTTACACTACAACTGCAAATAGAGCGTGTGTTAGACCCAGGGTCATGTGACAGTGCCCGCTGGAAAAAGTATCTCCAACAAACCAGTAGAATGCATATTTGCAGGGAGTAATCAATAGATCAGTGGTTTTCAAACTTTCTGTCTCCAAGTACTATCTCAGCAAAAAACTTGGCTCTCCATGTACCACCATAATGACCAACATTAAAATAGATTTTGCGTGAACAGTTTTAATTATTTTTAAAATGTAACAAAGACAATTCTCTAGTAAATAAAAACATACATATTTTACAATAGTTATATATTTTTTTATTTAATTTAATTAGTTTCCTTATTGACTGAAGTGCAGCATTAATACCGGTAGTTGCCGTTTGTAGCCCCATTCCCAATCTCTACTAGGACACTGTTTTTGACCAATCCGCTGCTCTTTTACCTTTTTTACTGGCAAGGCAACATGCTCCCAAACAGGAGACTTTTATGACAGGCGAGGACTTTCTATGTCTGACTTCTCCTTCGCGCTATTGTGAGCCATGGATCTGTGGAGAAAAAGTACTTTTAACCAACAAAAAAAAGTATTGGCAACCCCCCAAAAAAATGCATCCAACAAAAATAGCTTTGCAACTTAAAAAATGGATTTGAAATAAAAACAAATATTTTCAAAGAAAAATAAGTTTTAGTTGTAAATAGGGATGTCCGATAATGGCTTTTTGCCGATATTCTGATATTGTCCAACTTTTTAATTACCGATACCGATATCAACCGATATATACAGTCGTTGAATTAACACATTATTATGCCTAATTTGGACAACCAGGTATGGTGAAGATAAGGTACTTTTTAAAAAAATTAATAAAATAAAATAAGATAAACAAATTAAAAACATTTTCTTGAATAAAAAAGAAAGTAAAACAATATAAAAACAGTTACATAGAAATTTAGTAATGAATGAAAATGAGTAAAATGAAGTGTTAAAGGTTAGTACTATTAGTGGAGCAGCAGCACGCACAATCATGTGTGCTTACGGACTGTATCCCTTGCAGACTGTATTGATATATATTGATATATAATGTAGGAACCAGAATATTAATAACAGAAAGAAACAACCCTTTTGTGGGGAGGGAGGTTTATTGGGTTGGCGCAATAATTGTAAGTGCATCTTGTGTTTTTTATGTTGATTTAATAAATAAAAAAAATAAAAAAAAAACATAACCGATAATAAAAATAACCGATACCAATAATTTCCGATATTACATTATAATATTAATATTATCGGACATCTGTAGTTGTAAACAATTTTTTTTTAGTTACGGCGGGGTCTCGTCTGAACAATATGTTAAAAACATTTTTATTGGTCCGTATCACCTACCCCTATTCTTTGGAATTTTCCTCCAAGGGTGGAAGTAGTCAAAAGTCACGCCCATATTGTCGCGTCATCATCGGATATTGACCAATAAAATGGCTTCTAATATATTGTTCAGGGGAAGCCCCGCCCACAAGATTGACTTTTAGTTGTAACCCAAAAAAAAAAATGGTTTATATGGTTTTTATATTGGTTTATTTTTTGTCTTTATTCAGTCATTGGTGGAGCTAAGGATAATATTTGAATATTGTTTTTGATATTGTTTTTATTATTGTTTTTAATATTGTTGTGCAGCACTTTGGAAACATGTTTGTTGTTCAAAGGGGAACATTATCACTATTTCAGAATGGTTAAAACCATTAAAAATCAGTTCCCAGTGGCTTATTTTATTTTTTGAAGTTTTTTTCAAAATTTTACCCATCACGCAATATCCCTAAAAAAAGCTTCAAAGTGCCTGATTTTAACCATCGTTATATACACCCGTCCATTTTCCTGTGACGTCACATAGTGAAGCCAACACAAACAAACATGGCGCATAGAACAGCAAGGTATAGCGACATTAGCTCGGATTCAGACTCGGATTTCAGCGGCTTAAGCGATTCAACAGATTACGCATGTATTGAAACGGATGGTTGTAGTGTGGAGGCAGGTAGCGAAAACGAAATTGAAGAAGAAACTGAAGCTATTGAGCCATATCGGTTTGAACCGTATGCAAGCGAAACCGACGAAAACGACACGACAGCCAGCGACACGGGAGAAAGCGAGGACGAATTCGGCGATCGCCTTCTAACCAACGATTGGTATGTGTTTGTTTGGCATTAAAGGAAACTAACAACTATGAACTAGGTTTACAGCATATGAAATACATTTGGTAACAACATGCACTTTGAGAGTGCAGACAGCCCAATTTTCATCAATTAATATATTCTGTAGACATACCCTCATGTCAGCAGGCCAGGGAAGCTAGGGTCGGTATTCTTCTCTTGACTGTGTGAGCCAAGACATCCAGGGGGTTTAGCTCGCTCGTCTGCGGGAACAAACTGCCGCCATTGCTTACCGTGCTACCGCGGTCCTTTGTCCCTGAATTGCTCACACACTCCGGCAGATTCAATGGGGGTCTGGCGGCAGATTTCTTTGACTTTATCGTTGGAAATGCATCTGCTTTGAGTGTCGCAGGATATCCACACATTCTTGCCATCTCTGTCGTAGCATAGCTTTCGTCGGTAAAGTGTGCGGAACAAACGTCCAATTTCTTGCCACTTTCGCATCTTTGGGCCACTGGTGCAACTTGAATCCGTCCCTGTTCGTGTTGTTACACCCTCCGACAACACACCGACGAGGCATGATGTCTCCAAGGTACGGAAAACAGTCGAAAAAACGGAAAATAACAGAGCTGATTTGACTCGGTGTTTGAGAAAATGGCGGATTGCTTCCCGATGTGACGTCACGTTGTGACGTCATCGCTCCGAGAGCGAATAATAGAAAGGCGTTTAATTCGCCAAAATTCACCCATTTAGAGTTCGGAAATCGGTTAAAAAAAAATATGGTCTTTTTTCTGCAACATCAAAGTATATATTGACGCTTACATAGGTCTGGTGATAATGTTCCCCTTTAAATGTGCCATATAAATAAAGTGGATTGGATTGGATTACCATGCGGGAGTGCCAAATATTGCATGCTGAAGAATCAGACTGCATGTACACGCACCTTTACACCTTCACTGGAGTGAAATAGGATTGAGAAGCTGAGCAGCATCAACGCCCGACACGACGCGAGATGTCACCAAATGTAATTGCGAAACTTATCGAGTTTGACTTTGCAAGATCCACTGCATTTGTTTGTCTTTATTTATGTTCTTGAGAGAGACAGGTGAAGCATTTTAATGTTGTCGTTAATCTTAAAAGAACGTCTCGTTTGCATCCATTAAAATATAGCCGAAAGATGGCGTCCCGAGGAATAAGAGCTGAATATGGGAGGAATACAGAAATGATGTGGGATTACTATTCTGCACCCCGCGCTCACACTGTCATGACGGATGAGCTCATACATCACACACGCCACAGCGCTGACAGCTGCCACTGCTGCTGCTCCACTCCCACGTCGCCGCTTTAAAAGCGGCTCGCGCCACTCCGGCAGTGAAAAAACTACGAGCACCATACCAATGCTACACTATATTGCCAGAAGTATCTGGCCACCCATCCAAATGATGAGAATCAGGTGTTCTAATCACTTGGCCCGGCCACAGGTGTATAAAAGCAAGCACTTAGGCATGGAGACTGTTTCTACAAACATTTGTCAAAGAACGGGCCGCTTTCAGTGATTTCCAGCGTGGAACTGTCATAGGATTGCCACCTGTGCAACAAACCCAGTCGTGAAATTTCCTCGCTCCTAAATATTCCAAAGTCAACTGTCCGCTTTATTATAAGCAAATGGAAGAGTTTGGGAACAACAGCAACTCAGCCACCAAGTGGTTGGCCACGTAAACTGACAGAGAAGTCAGCATAGTGCAAAGACTTTCTGCACAGTCACTTGCTACAGAGCTTCATGTGACCTTCCAATTAGCCCACGTACAGTACGCAGAGAGCTACATGGAATGGGTTTCCATGGCCGAACAGCTGCATCTAAGCCATGCATCACCAAGTCCAATGCAAAGCGTGGGATGCAGTGGTGTAAAGAACGTCACAACTGGACTCTAGAGCAGTGGAGACGCCTTCTCTGGACTGATGAATCATGCTTTTCCATCTGGCAATCTGATGGACCAGTCTGGGTTTGGAGGTTGCCAGGAGAACATTTCGGACTGCATTGTGCCGAGTGTGAAATTTGGTGGAGGGGGGAATTATGGTGTGGGGTTGTTTTTCAGGAGTTGGGCTTGGCCCCTTAGTTCCAGTGAAAGGAACTTTGGATGCTCCAGTATACCAAACCATTTTGGACAATTCCATGCTCCAAACCTTGTTGGAATAGTTCGGAGCAGGCCCCTTCCTCTTCCAACATGACTGTTCACCAGTGCACAAAGCAAGGTCCATAAAGACATGGATGACAGAGTCTGGTGTGGATGAACTTGACTGGCCTGCACAGAGTCCTGACTGATTTATTGATTGAGACTTGTATTAGTAGATTGCACAGTACAGTACATACTTTGCACAATTGACCAAAAATGGTAACACCCAAATAAGTTATTCTACTTCTTTAAGTCGGGGTCCACGTTAATCAATTCATGGTAGACCTGAACCTGATAGAACACCTTTGGGATGAATTAGAACGGAGACTGAGAGCCAGGCCTTCTCCACCAACATCAGTGTGGGACCTCACCAATGTGCCTTTGGAAGAATGGTGGAACATTCCTATAAACACACTCTGCAACCTTGTGGACAGCCTTCCCAGAAGAGTTGAAGCTGTAATAGCTGCAAAAGGTGGACCCACATCATATTGAACCCTATGGGTTAGGAATGGGATGGCACTTCAACTTTGGGTGAAGGCAGGTGGCCAAATACTTTTGGCAATATAGTGTATCTTGTCCTATTAAAAGATATGTGGTCATAATTGAAGCTAAAGGCAAAACTGCAACGAACCCCGCAAAAATAAAAACCTACTGAACATGACATGAATAGTACAAAGTGTGTTTCCATACCAGATTGATCAAAGTTCCCCCATCTTTTTTTCCCCCCCCTGATATTTTTGCAATATTCCCAATGCGCCACTTTCTGCTGTATTTATATAAATAAACATGATCTGCACTTCATAGAGCAATCCTATTATCATTTTTTTTCTCCTTCCTTTGATAGAAGTTATCTTTGTCTTTGACAAAGTGTTATGAAGTCAGAGCTTGTTTTGGATCAAAGCTATGGAAAGTTGACAGCAAATGTTTTAAAATGCAACACAGTTGGTAAGTGAGCTTCAGTTTGGTGTGCCTTAGTAGTTTTTACTGTTAATTAGCAATCACTCAATCAATTAAAGTTTATGTTGAAGTATATTTCTGGTCTTGTCATCCTCGTCCGGACAGAAGGATGTCACGGCAGTGCGGCTGGATCAAAAGACACGCTTTACTGAACCAAAAGTTTTGCTTTATTACAAGCGAGTGTCATTATACAGGACCGCAGTACCTGGAGGTCAAAACAATGAAGGACTCCTGCCTGGAGAAGCCAAACCACCAGTCTTTTATTCCTTCTTTCTCTGTGTGGGTGTGTGCTGAAGTCAGGACAGCACAACCTGACCTGTAGTGACTGGACAACAACTGCTTTAAGTCATAACTCAAATGTTGGCGTTGAGCTCGACAGGTAGTCTTTTCTCAAGGATATGGTTATCACTTTTGCATTCCGAAGTCCCAATTAGGACCTCTTTCCTACGATAAGTGATCCAATCCACCTGCGAATGTCAAACTAAGGGGCCTTATCTTATTTTGTGCTCAAACTGAAATACCACTATTTACTTAATGTTGGTGGTTTGCCTTCTCCAAGGTGAATATAAACCATCACCTTATGTGATACTCCCAATGCACCACTTTTTGCTGTATTTCAATCAATCAATTCAATCAATTCCTTTTATTGTCATTGTCATAATAACACTTAAGTCATACATGTCAACGAGATTTTGTTTGGACAGGTAGTCTTTTCTCAAGGATATGGTTATCACTTTTGCATTCCGAAGTCCCAATTAGGGCCTCTTTCCCATGAGAAGTGATCCAATCCACCTGCGATTGTCAAACTAAGGGGCCTTATCTTATTATGTGCTCAAACTGAAATACCACTATTTACCTAATGTTGGTGGTTTGCTTTCTCCAAAGTGAATATAAACATTTGCCATACGCAGAACATAATATTATAATATTTACTTCAATGTATATAGCCCTGGACCACAAGTGCCTCAAAGGGCTGCTCAGACCACGGCATCCCCTGATCTGAACCCACAACCAGGCTAAAATGGGAAAAAGAAGAAACCTTGGGTAGGGGCCGCTCCTGGGCAACGTTCCCTCTTAATTTTTCCATTTGCCTGAGCAAACGCACAAACAACATTGGAAAACATTAGTAAAACTTCTCAGAAGGTGAGATAATTCCTGGAAATTACTGGCTTTAAATGGCCAAAGGTATAGATGTGTGTGTCCAACTTTAAGGAAACGGCAGGCTGTCTTCTTTTAATAGATTTATTACAATCTTTGGCAAGCTAGGTATTGTTTGCTGTGGTCTGGAACAACATGGCACACAAACAACTATCAGAAATGCAGCCAATATTACATACATATAATGTGTCATGAGACATGCAAATATAAATTATATACAAAGAGGATACAAGTAAAGGATATTAAATGAGCTCAAATATGCCTACAAATGAGGCATAATGATGCAATATGTACATGTTAGCATTGATTAGCTTGCAGTCATGCACTGACCAAATATGCCTGATTAGCACTCCAACAAGTCAATAACATCAACAAAGCTCACCTTTGTGCATTCATGCACAGTATAAAACTTTTGGTGGACAAAATGAGAAAAAGGAATGGAACATTTTACATGTATACAAACAGTCCACACTATGGTGAGTTCAAGAAGCGCGGAAATTAGTAGGACAAGACGATGTTCACCAAATACTCTCATCAGTGAAGCACATCTTTTTCCATTTTCAATCTTTTTTTAAAAATTCTCCAGGGAGCCACTAGGGCGGTATTAAAGAGCCGCATGTGGCTCGAGAGCCGCGGGTTGCTCACCCCCGGTCTATAGAGACAAGCTTCAGCCTAAGTGGCTGTTTTCCGCCTGGCGCTTGTGTTTGACTTGTCTCCATTCAATAGCGTAACGTTATTTTTGTCCGTTAAAAAGTGCAGGGGACGAACATTACATCCAAGCCACACATCTGTAGAAGCTCTTAAGGACAGAGCTCCCCAGTTCCGCACGTCTGAGCTTCCTGAGACGTAGAAACACTGGCATGCATTCTTGAACAGACAGGAAGTGATGTGGCTTTAGGTGAGATCCCTGGATAGATGAACCCAAAGATACCCGAAGCTGGAGACCACTTCCACAGCAGGGGTCAAGGGGGATGGTTTGACCACCGTGAAGTCCACCACAACCTCCTTAGTCTGGTTGTTGCTTTTGCAACCAAACCACCAGATGCTCCACCTGCTCCCTGTACTCGGACTATTTGTTGTCTGTAATGCGTCCCACTCCTGTTGTGTCGTCCGCAAGCTTCACATTTTGACAGCTGCGGTGTTTGGCAGTGCAGTCATAGGTCAGTGGTGTGAAGAGGAGAGGGTCTCAGCGCATCCCTGAGGGGAGCCAGTGCCGAGGGTGATGGAAGCAGAGACAGTCTTGCGGATCCTAACAGTCTTTGGTCTGTTGGTCAGGAAGTCCAGAACCTAGTTCCCTAGTGAGGGAGTCGGCGCTAACGTGTGCACTTTCTTCCCCAGGGTCTGTTGGAGGGTGGTGTGAAGGTGGAGGTGAAGTCTAGGAAAAACTGGCAGATGTAGGAGTTTCGGTGGTGGTCTTGTTATATTGAATTAAATTGTTTTTTTTCTTTGGGAACAAGTCCGTTAGAAAAGTTTGATTCTGACCAGTGTTATTGCTTTGCTAGATTAAGGAGACTTGCTTTTTATGAATGCACGCAACACGTTTTTGAAAAAACTGGATACTGTATATCACTGTTCCTCAGGTTTTATTACTGGTTGTGGCAATCTTGTCCACCATTGCACTTTATATGCAACGGCAAACTGTCCATCTTTGTCAGTCTGCAGATGGTTGGTTTTTATATATAAATCACTTCTTGGTCTGGTTCCCCCTTATGTATTTTATTTTGTGTGTAGAGACTTCAGTCGCTACAGTTTGCGGTCACAGGTCACCCTTGGCATGTTGGTTCCTCCAGGCAACACAAGTCTTGGGGGAAAAAGCCTTCAGATTTGCTGCTCGGTGGTCACAAAACAAATAAAAGGATCTGATGCGACCTTTGGGGGAATTTCAGTTCATTTTAAAGGATCGAGAAACTGATACCATTGCTGGGATTTTATTGATGTCACGTCCGGCTCATTGAATATGCGTGGTGGTCAAGCAGTGTCTGTTCTGAACAGGTACAGGCCGCCATTTAGTCTTCCTCAAAAAAAAAAAAAAGCCCTATGCGTGTGTTGTTTTTGGCTGTACGAACTGTTCAAATCATGAAAAAGATAAACATTTCTTCAGAGTTCCTCGAGAGGCATACTTGCCAACCTTGAGACCTCCGATTTCGGGAGGTGGGGGCGTGGTTGGGGGCGTGGTTAAGTAATACTTGACTTTCAGTGAATTCTAGCTATAAACATATTTTTTATTTTATTATATATATATATATATATGTATATATATATATAAGAAATACTTGACGAAATACTAAGTCAAATATTTCATATATATATATATATATATAAGAAATACTTGACTTTCAGTGAATTCTAGCTATAAATATATATTTATTTTATTATATATATATATATATATATATGTATATGTATATATATATATATATATATATATATATATATATATATATATATATATATATATATATATATATATATATATATATAATACATACTTGAATGTCAGTGTGCATTTATTTACACATATACACACACATAACACTCATCTACTCATTGTTGAGTTCAGGGTTGAATTGTCCATCCTTGTTCTATTCTCTGTCACTATTTTTCGAACCATGCTGAACACCCTCTCTGATGATGCATTGCTGTGTGGCACGCACAAAAGTGCTTTCATCAAATGCACTAGATGGCAGTATTGTCCTGTTTAAGAGTGTCACAACATTGCTGTTTACGGCAGACGAACTGCTTTACGGTAGAAAAAAACGTGACTGCTGTTGTTGTGTGTTGTTACCGCGCTGGGAGGACTTAATGAAACTGCCTAACAATAAACCCACATAAGAAACCAAGAACTCGCCCTCCATCCTTCTACAGTTATAACGTGATTGGGCAGGTACGCTATTTATATTGTGGATTAGCGGACTCAGGTCTGCATGGACCTGAGTCCGCCTGAATTTCGGGAGATTTTCGGGAGAAAATTTGTCCCGGAAGGTTTTCAGGAGGGGCGCTGAATTTCGTGAGTCTCCCGGAAAATGTCGAGAGTTAATTTTAAAAAGGGCAACATAGTGTAAGATTTTACAAAAGGCGACGACAAAAGTGGCACACACTCCAGCCCAAGGTAGCATAGTCGAAGAACGCGCAAGTTTGCAGTGACCACTTCGTTAAAAGGTTTGTTTGATTTACTTTTAATATACTTTACACTATGAGTATTTCCCATTGAAATATTATCTTGATATTATTTGTATTTACATTTTTAACAAACAGAAACCAGAAAGTCAGAGTCAATGATACTTTGTCACGTCTACGTCTCCCCTCTTGTTTATTTTGTACACAAATGTGTCAGAGTACATAATGACAACAAGACAACAATCAAATGTGGCGGGTGCTAGTTTGTTTACATTGACGCGTCCTCGCAAGACGCAAAGTTAAATCATGAAATGAAACCTTACCCCGGGGGCAAACACGATGCCTATTGATCCGGCAGAGTCTTGACACCAATTTCCTTGACCCGGCCACACACAATGCGGTTGTAGACCTCCATGCTTGTCCATGTTTTATCTGTTTTGTCTTGCAAAAGGACGTCGGAGCACAAGATGGCTCGATATGTCTGTGAACTCCACTGACGGCTAATCCTTGATGTGCCTCTTTGATGACATATCTTTTTTTTTATAAAGTACGGACGTCTATTCCATTTGATGTTTTGCTCATATCTGCTTTCTGCAGAAAGATCTAGGCCCCTTGTGTATGCAGATAGTTTGCGCGCTCCTTGCTGTACCACAGCTATCTTGGCTTGGTCGACCGATACTGGTTTTCACTTCCGGAAGAAGTCACGTGTCACGTATCAATTGGGCATTAACTGAAACATTTTATATTTTTTGACCTATCGCCTGTTTTTATGTCAATGTTGTAAGTAACTGGTCCTTTGGCAGGATTGTCCATGATGGCCAGCAGTTTGTCCAGTGTCCTCCTGTCCCCCACTGACACAAACGCCTCCAACTGCTTGCCAATAGTTTGGCCGGCTTTCCGGATCAGTTTGTCAGTGCTGCTCCCCCAACAAACCACTGCAAAGTACAGGGCACTGGCCACAACAGACTGATAAAAGATCTCCAACAGCTTGCTGCACACATTATAGTTTGTAATATAATAAAATGTAAAATAGATTTGTACGCTACAAGTTTATTTTATACCTTAAGGAAAATTAATATTTTTTTGGGGTTTGGCAAATATCACTTTATCTAAAAGTAAAATACACATATCACCTATATTTGAGTTTGCTCATAGAATATAAATGATAAATGGGTTATACTTGTATAGCGCTTTTCTACCTTCAAGGTACTCAAAGCGCTTTGACACTACTTCCACATTTACCCATTCACACACACATTCACACACTGATGGAGGGAGCTGCCATGCAAGGCGCTAACCAGCAGCCATCAGGAGCAAGGGTGAAGTGTCTTGCTCAGGACACAACGGACATGACGAGGTTGGTACTAGGTGGGGATTGAACCAGGGACCCTCGGGTTGCGCACGGCCACTCTCCCACTGCGCCACGCCATCCCGCTATTAATTATGAAGTTATTATATCCTCTAACATCACAACTGCTTTGAAATTGTGGAAAAGTTCAGCATTTCCATTTATAATTATAAATGTAAGGATGGAGTTATTTATTCAAGGTAAGGCAACATATTTTAATTTGCAATGCTGACCTACCAAAAAGGCCGTGTTTACATGTTAGAGATGTTGAAGTGCGATGATAAGCTTTCCTCCTCTCATTTACCGACAAAAAATAGCACTATTGATCGCTCTCGTTAGTTCACACATACTCTTAATGTGTGGGGGTAAATGCATACTTGCCAACCTTGAGACCTCCGATTTTTGTGTGTGGGTGGGTGGGGGGGGGGGGGGGTGGGGGGGGGGGGTTGGTGGAGGGGGCGTAGTTGGGGGCGTGACTAAGAGGGGAGGAGTATATTTACAGCTAGAATCCACCAAGTCAAGTATTTCCTATATATATATATATATATATATATATATATATATATATATATATATATATATATATATATATATATATATATATATATAGGACATACTTGACTTTCAGTGTTCATTTATTTACACATATACACACACATAACACTCATCTACTCATTGTTGAGTTAAGGGTTGAATTGTCCATCCTTGTTCTATTCTCTGTCACTATTTTTCGAACTATACTTAACACCCTCTCTGATTCATTGCTGTTTGGCACGCACAAAAGTGCTTTCATCAAATGCCCTAGATGGCAGTATTGTCCTGTTTAAGAGTGTCACAACATTGCTGTTTACGGCAGACGAACTGCTTTACGGTAGACCAAAACGTGACTGCTGTTGTTGTGTGTTGTTACCGCACTGGGAGGACGTTAATGAAACTGCCTAACAATAAACCCACATAAGGAACCAAGAACTCGCCGTCGATCATTCTACAGTTATAACGTCATTGGGTAGGCACACCGTTTATATTGTGGGAAAGCGCCTGAATTTCGGGAGATTTTTGGTAGATAATTTGTCCCGGGAGGTTTTCGGGAGAGGCGCTGAATTTCGGGAGTCTCCCGGAAAATCCGGGAGGGTTGGCAAGTATGGTAAATGTGTCGGAACATGAAGGGATGGTGGACAAACACCTTTCAAGTGTAAAACATACACAGAGAATGTCTGCAACTTGTGGGCAACAGGGCAATAAAGACACCTTTTGGTGGTGTTTCTTTCGGCAATTAGAATAAATTGATACTTTTAATAGTTATAATTAATTAAAACAGTTTAGTACTTTGACAAAGGGTGCTGAGTATGTGCTTTTATTGTCATGTACTGTCTACTTTTAAGTGTGTGTGATATCAAATTAGACTTAGAGTTAGACAAACTTTATTGATCCACAAAAAAATGTTCCACACAGTAGCTCAGTTACAAAGGATGGAAAGGGTTAGGATGGAAAGGATAATGCCGGTATAAAGTAGACTAAAAATGTACTATAGTAGCAATATATTAATTAGTAAATATTTGTTCAGTACAGTAGCATCGCTAACCCAACAAGGGACTCTTTCCAGTAACTCCACCCACTCGGCAGATTACTTTATGAATTTATTTGATAAGAAAATTGAACTCATTAGAAAGGAGATTAAAGACAACGCATCCCAGCTACAACTGGATTTTATTAACACAGATACAAATGTAGATACGACGGATATTGCCCTCCAAAATAGTCTCTCTCTTTTTGATGAAATAACATTAGAGGAACTGGCTGTGGGGGTACCCACATCTGCGGTCCCCTACAAGGTTTCTCATTGTCATCCCATTGGGTTGAGTTTTTCCTTGCTCTGATGTGGGATCTGAGCCGAGGATGTCGTTGTGGCTTGTGCAGCCCTTTGAGACACTTGTGACTTAGGGCTATGTAAGTAAACATTGATTGATTGATTGAATATAAAATATACAACATTTGTAATATTTACATATTATATATCAGTATATTTAGTTTAGTTTAGTTTATTAAGGATCCCCATTAGTCTACACCGCAGTGGAGACTATTCTTCCTGGGGTCCAGGCAAAAAACATCACACAATCACAAAACAAAAGGTTACAAAGCAGTACAACATGAACAAATAATAAAATGTTGTAATACAAAAATAGCAACAACAAAGAACCAAAAAAAGTAATAATAACTTCGAGTTTACATAATAATGTTCATACCAAAGATAAAAAGAGCAATATAAAAATGGATATATATATTTTTGCAAAAATAAAACAAAGAACCAATGGCCTAAAATATACACATTAGTGTACCAAAGACAAACAATAAGTGACAAAAACGTACCATCCATCCATTTTCTACTGCTTTTCCCACAATCAATAAGATAGTCTATAGTCAATAAAAACAGTCATGACATTAGGTACAATCTAGAAAAATCTCTTTCCGCAATACTTCTCCTCTTAGTCTATTCTTAAAACCCACTATGCTGGTGATTGATACCAGATATTGTGGAAGTCGATTCCAGGATATAATATACACTGACATATATTATTATATTTTTATATATAATATATACAATATATAACAAATCCCAATTACCATGCACATTATTACAGTATATGTAACAGCTGCAGCAAATAAAGGCCAGCATAAAATAGAGAGTAGATCCAGCAGAAAATATATTATTTAATTATATAACTATATATTATTTATTATTTAGTGTTTGTTTTCCTTTTTTTTTTTAAGTGTTTTTTCTACCTATAAATTAAAACAAAATTCATAGAATTACAAGTTGAATACATTTAAAAAAAATAAAAAAAGCCTCAAAACATGGAAACTTTTGCCGGGCCACCACAAATAAAAAACATATGGTGCTGCATTAATTTGCCATGTCATGCATTGTCCAAATAATAGTTAAATAACGTTTACGTCTTCCAATGTTGGGATTAATCGTGATGGCAAAACGACAACGACATCATGATACCATTGAGTACATCAGAGGAGTGCATGGTGGTGAATACATCAACACAGAATTAAAAGGTAAATGTGCAAGGCAAGCAAAGCCATTTGCATCCCATGTCAGAACGTGTAATGTTTATGCAGAAATTATGCAACACGCTGGGAAAACAATCTGTGGATCCAGCCCACGTCTGCTGAGAGTAAAGTTTTTGTTTTTTTAAAGTAGCTACCTTCACACTTTTCCCCCCAATTAATGTGCTCCTCACACCCTGACGCTGATCCTCTCAGACAGGAGAGGAATCGATAGACGAAGAGGTCACTCCTGCTGGCATCCCACCGAATTCAATTTCCTACCTTTTGATAAATACATCGCACATCTTTTCTTTTGTCCCCTGTCATGCTCAGACTACAATCGCACACACAACAACACAACTCGTCCATGCAATGCTATGTTGGGCCACCAGGGAACCCAACAGCTTATCGATCTAAGTATTGATACCAACAATGGGTATTGGTATCGGATTATGTGGTGGCATCGATACTTGTGTTGCTGAGTATCTTTTTCATACATAGAGGATGCTGTGGCCTGCCTGCTGCATCTCCTCCTCCAGCATCTGGACTCCCCAAGCACCTTTGCCAGGATCCTCTTCGTGGACTTCAGCTCCGCCTTCAACTCCCTACAGAAGCATCTACTGATCCGGAAACTACACCAGCTCAACACCCCCCCTCAGCTGATCCACCTCACCCACAACTTCCTCACCGACCGACTGCAAGCAGTAAGGGTGGGCTCAAACACATCCCCGATGCTTACCATCAACACCGGGGTCCCACAGGGATGTGTGTTGAGCCCTTTCCTGTACACAGTCTACACCAGGGGTACTCACACTTTTTCTGCAGGTGAGCTACTTTTCAATTGATCAAGTCGTGGGAATCTACCTCATTCATATATATAATTTATATTTACTTATTTATGAAATATATGTTTTTGTTAATAAGTTAAAGGTGTTTAATGATAATGCAAGCATGTTTAACACATATAGTTAATATTGTTAATAAATTAAAGGTGTTTAATGATAATGCAATCATGTTTAACACATAGTTAATATTGTTGATACATTAAAGGTGTTTAATGATAATACAAGAATGTTTAATACATATAGTTAATATTGTTAATAAATTAAAGGTGTTTAATGATAATACAAGTATGTTTAATACATATAGTTAATATTGTTTACAAGTTAAAGGTGTTTAATGATAATACAAGCATGTTTAATACATATAGTTAATATTATTAATAAGTTAAAGGTGTTTAATGATAATACAAATATGTTTAACACATATAGTTAATATTGTTAATAAGTTAAAGGTGGTTAAAGATAATACAAGCATGTTTAACACATATAATTAATATTGTTAACAAGTTAAAGGTGGTTAAAGATAATACAAGCATGTTTAACACATATAATTAATATTGTTAACAAGTTAAAGGTGGTTAAAGATAATACAAGCATGTTTAACACATATAGTTAATATTGTTAATAAGTTAAAAGTGTTTAAAGATAATACAAGCATGTTTAACACATATAGTTAATATTGTTAACAAGTTAAGGTGTTTAAAGATAATGCAGGCATGTTTAACACATATAGATTCCTTTCTTTCATGAAGACAAGAATATAAGTTGGTGTATTACCTGATTCTGATGACTTGCATTGATTGGAATCAGACAGTGGTGCTAAAAACGTCCGCATTTTCGAATGGAGGAGAAAAAAGTCCTCCTTTCTCTCCAATACCACATGAAAGTGGTTGGTTTTTGGCATCTTACTTGTCCAGCTTCCGTACTCCTTTGTATACACTTTACAAGAAATATATTGTCGGCAAACTCCGTAGCTTGCTAGCTTGTGCACGCCAGCTTTCTGAGACTCTTATTTTGGTAGCGCAGGCAGGATGAAGCAGAGCTTTTATTGTGCAACTGTGCAGTCGGTCTTTGGAGTTTTGACAACAGGTACGGCGCCAGAGTCTGTTGAAATAAAGTGTTTCTCGCCTTCCAGTCGGTAATTTTAATGAGCTGGCAGCAGCCAGCGTCATCTCAGAAGACCCTCGGGTGCCGTGAATGTCAATCAAGTGACGAAAGTGACGTCATAGTGAAGATTTATGATCGCTCATTTTTAAGACTATTTTTTTAATGCCTGGCTGGTGATCGACTGACACACCCTCCGAGATCGACCGGTAGCTCGCGATCGACGTAATGAGCACCCCTGCTCTACACCAATGACTGCCGTAGCATCTCACCCACCACAACATACTTAAAATACTCAGATGACACAGCCATTCTCGCACTCCTCTCCAACAGTCAATCCATCCTGGACTATCATAACACAGTCAAACATTTCACAGAGTCATGCACAGCCAGTTATCTGGAAATCAATGTCAATAAAACAAAAGAAATATGGTTCAACCCCCCCTCACCTCAGAACCCCATCATCATAAACACACAAACAGTTAAAACAGTTGACACTTTTAAATACCTGGGCGTAACCTTGGACAATAAACTCACCTTTCATCAGCACACCATGGACATTCAAAAAAGAAGCCAACAAAGACTGTCAGCCATCCGAAAACTTAAAGGACTATACGTTGCACCTCATCTCCTGTTATTACTTTACCAAAGCATTGTTCAACCCATCCTTCTGTACTGTTCCACATGTTTTTTCACCATGCTTTCTGTAACCAAACTCACACGCATTACAAACATAGCAGCTAAAATCATCGGCCTACCCACACCCAACATTTCAGACTTAAACCACAGGTCCATCACCCGACTGGCAAAAACAATAGTCCAGGGTAATCACTCACCCACTACACCAATACATCATCCCACTACCATCAGGGCGCAGGTACAGAACTATCAAATTCCGGAGGGCCCGCCTCAGGAAAAGCCTTATCCCTGCAGCTATAGCTGCCCTTAACAGCAGGCCCGGCCGACCTGTCTGACAAGCCTGTAAATGTGTGTTGGTCATGTATGATGTCTTTTTTTTTTTTTTTTGTGATGTGTAATGTCTAGTGTTTAAATCAGGGGTGCTCACACTTTTTCTGCAG
Source organism: Nerophis lumbriciformis (assembly GCF_033978685.3). Taxonomy (NCBI): domain Eukaryota; kingdom Metazoa; phylum Chordata; class Actinopteri; order Syngnathiformes; family Syngnathidae; genus Nerophis; species Nerophis lumbriciformis. Next base: position 35,743,711 of record NC_084568.2, on the reverse strand, counting down.
GCGAGCTACTTTTCAATTGATCAAGTCGTGGGGATCTACCTCATTCATATATATAATTTATATTTACTTATTTATGAAATATATGTTTTTGTTAATAAGTTAAAGGTGTTTAATGATAATGCAAGCATGTTTAACACATATAGTTAATATTGTTAATAAATTAAAGGTGTTTAATGATAATGCAATCATGTTTAACACATAGTTAATATTGTTAATAAATTAAAGGTGTTTAATGATAATACAAGAATGTTTAATACATACAGTATAGTTAATATTGTTAATAAATTAAAGGTGTTTAATGATAATACAAGTATGTTTAATACATATAGTTAATATTGTTAACAAGTTAAAGGTGTTTAAAGATAATGCAAGCATGTTTAACACATATAGTTAATATTGTTAACAAGTTAAAGGTGTTTAAAGATAATACAAGCATGTTTAATACATATAGTTAATATTATTAATTCGTTAAAGGTGTTTAAAGATAATACAAGCATGTTTAACACATATAGTTAATATTGTTAACAAGTTAAAGGTGTTTAATGATAATACAAGCATGTTTAACACATATAGTTAATATTGTTAATAAGATAAAGGTGTTTAAAGATAATGCAAGCATGTTTAACACATAGTTAATATTGTTAGCAAGTTAAGGTGTTTAAAGATAATACAGGCATGTTTAACACATATAGATTCCTTTCTTTCATAAAGACAAGAGTAAAAGTTGGTGTATTACTTGATTCTGATGACTTGCATTGATTGGAATCAGACAGTGGTGCTAAAAACGTCCGCATTTTCGAATGGAGGAGAAAAAAGTCCTCCTTTCTGTCCAATACTACATGAAAGTGGTTGGTTTTTGGCATCTTATTTGTCCAGCTTCCATACTCCTTTGTACACACTTTACAAGAAATACATTGTCGGCAAACTCCTTAGCTTGCTAGCTTGTGCACGCCAGCTTTCTGAGACTCTTATTTGGGTAGCGCAGGCAGGATGAAGCAGAGCTTTTATTGTGCAACTGTGCAGTCGGTCTTTGGAGTTTTGACGACAGGTACGGCGCCAGAGTCTGTTGAAATAAAGTGTTTCTCGCCTTCCAGTCGGTAATTTTAATGAGCTGGCAGCAGCCAGCGTCATCTCAGAAGACCCTCGGGTGCCGTGAATGTCAATCAAGTGATGAAAGTGACGTCATAGTGAAGATTTATGATCGCTCATTTTTAGGACTATTTTTTAATGCCTGGCTGGTGATCGACTGACACACCCTCCGAGATCGACCGGTAGCTCGCGATCGACGTAATGAGCACCCCTGGTTTAAATGTACGGCAGTGACAATGAATTTCCCCAAGGGGACCAATAAATCTAAATCTAAATACGTTCACCCAATGAGTGGATTTGCACCAAATGAACCACGCCAGCATTAGCCCTCACCAACAACAGGACATTCTGGGATGTTGCCAACTTGTAGTAAATTGCTTTGTTTTGTTTTTTTCCCCCCTGAGCTGGGGCCAATGCAGGAGGTAAAATACTGTGCCCTTAACACTCTGAAATACTGGCTTCATCCCACCGGGCCATTGTACTGTAATCACTCTTCACTAATATTCCAGTTTGTCCTTAGAGTGTGATGCATGGTTCTAATCATTTGCTGGCTGTAAATACACGACTTGCTAATAGAAAACCCCCGAATGAAAGTTGGTCAATGCGCACGGTCTGTTGTCTCCAACGTTGTTTTAGTATCTCCACCCTCTGCCGCTCACATGCTTGGTATAATGCGGTGACCTTCAAGCTTTCTTATGGTCTCGGCGAAATTTGTTTCGTCCTCATTTGCTTTGCTCTCAGTAAGCATCCCTGAAAGTGTTGCACTTCAAAAGCGCATAAAAGGGTTTCGCTCGGCGGATGTCATGAATGTGGAATCTGCGACGGTATTCTGTGCTCGGCCCTGAACGAGCGGCGCGAGTCGGATCACCAGGAGGACACTTTGGTCGTTTGTCTTGCTCTCTGAGGCTGACATAAATGTTTGTAAAAGCTGTCCTCGGAACGATGCTTGCCGATAACGTGTTTGTATACATCCGGAATAAAAGGTACATCGCATTGGGAGGATGCGTGGGGGCTTGTCTTCCATCTTTTCACCCGTGATCCGAATCAGAAATACTGGATAGGTGAGAAGAAAACTAAAAAATCTGTTTAAAGGGGAACATTATCACCAGACCTATGTAAGCGTCAATATATACCTTGATGTTGCAGAAAAAAGACCATATATTTTTTTAACCGATTTCCGAACTCTAAATGGGTGAATTTTGGCGAATTAAACGCCTTTCTATTATTCGCTCTCGGAGAAGCAATCCACCATTTTCTCAAACACCGAATCAAATCAGCTCTGTTATTTTCCGTTTTTTCGACTGTTTTCCGTACCTTGGAGACATCATGCCTCGTCGGTGTGTTGTCGGAGGGTGTAACAACACGAACAGGGACGGATTCAAGTTGCACCAGTGGCCCAAAGATGCCAAAGTGGCAAGAAATTGGACGAAATTTGTTCAAAATACGAGGGTGTGGAGAAAGCCGACGAAAATGCTCAGTCGTTTGTTCCGCACACTTTACCGACGAGAGCTATGCTACGACAGAGATGGCAAGAATGTGTGGATATCCTGCGACACTCAAAGCAGATGCATTTCCAACGATAAAGTCAAAGAAATCTGCCGCCAGACCCCCATTGAATCTGCCGGAGTGTGTGAGCTATTCAGGGACAAAGGACCTCGGTAGCACGGCAAGCAATGGCGGCAGTTTGTTCCCGCAGACGAGCGAGCTAAACCCCCTGGATGTCTTGGCTCACACCGTTCCTTTAGCCACCGAAGATGATCAAGAGAAGAATATCGACCCTAGCTTCCCTGGCCTGCTGACAACTCCAAAACTGGACGGATCAGCTTTCAGGAAAAGAGAGCGGATGAGGGTATGTCTACAGAATATATTAATTGATGAAAACTTTATTCATTACTCGCGGTTTTACGTAAATTATTATACATAAACTGTGTTTACCAATAATTTAGCTTAAAAACATTACAACACTTAAAAACAAACACATAACAATCGTTGGTTAGAAGGCGATCGCCGAATTCGTCCTCGCTTTCTCCCATGTCGCTGGCTGTCGTGTCGTTTTTGTCGGTTTCGCTTGCATACGGTTCAAACCGATATGGCTCAATAGCTTCAGTTTCTTCTCCAATTTCGCTTAAGCCGCTGAAATCCGAGTCTGAATCCGAGCTAATGTCGCTACCTTGCTGTTCTATACGCCATGTTTGTTTGTGTTGGCATCACTATGTGACGTCACAGGAAAATGGACGGGTGTATATAACGATGGTTAAAATCAGGCATTTTGAAGCTTTTTTAGGGATATTGCGTGATGGGTAAAATTTTGAAAAAAACTTCGAAAAATAAAATAAGCCACTGGGAACTGATTTTTAATGGTTTTAACCATTTTGAAATTGTGATCATGTTCCCCTTTAAGCCTGGGCCTCTGGAGAGGGGGTCCAGACTGAGGCCAAGGGGAAAAAAAACTCATAGCCATAGCACACAAAGCATGTGTGTCAGAGGGAAACATCAAACATCAAAGAACACAAAGGACATTAAGAACATAGCAGATGCAACCAGCCATTTAGACTTAGACTTAGACTTCCTTTGTATTGCCAATACAAATTTGAACTTTACAGCACAGATAAGAACGACATTTTGTTACATAAGCTCATGGTAGTGCAGGATAAAAAAGCAATAAGGTCATACTTGCCAACCTTGAGACCTCCGATTTCGGGAGGTGGGGGCGGAGGGCGGGGCGGGGGGCGTGGTTGGGGGCGTGGTTAAGAGGGGAGGAGTATATTTACAGCTAGAATTCACCAAGTCAAGTATTTCATATATATATATATATATATATATATATATATATATATATATATATATATATAATAAATACTTGACGAAATACTAAGTCAAGTATTTCATATACATATATACATAAAAAATACTTGACGAAATATGAAGTCAAGTATTATATATATATATATATATATATAAGAAATACTTGACTTTCTGTGAATTCTAGCTATAAATATATATTTATTTTATTATATATATATATATATATATATATATATATATATATATATATATATATAAAATAAATACTTGAATTTCAGTGTTCATTTATTTACACATATACACACACATAACACTTACTGAGTGTTGTTAAAAGGAAAGGCCATGTAACACAGTGGTGAACATGCCCTTTCCCAAATACTTTGGCACGTGTTGCAGCCATGAAATTCTAAGTTAATTATTATTTGCAAAAAAAACATAAAGTTTATGAGTTTGAACATCAAATATGTTGTCTTTGTAGTGCATTCAATTGAATATGGGTTGAAAAGGATTTGCAAATCATTGTATTCCGTTTATATTTACATCTAACACAATTTCCCCAACTCATATGGAAACGGGGTTTGTATATGACTTGCCTGAGAAGCTGGACAGGACAAAAAAAAAAAAAAAAGTAATAAAGCAACTTTTGGTTCAGTAAAGCGTCTCCAACATATATTTTGATCCAGCCGCACTGCCGTGTCGTCCCTTTGCCCGGCAGAGGGTGAAAAGACCAGAAATACACATCATTACCTTTCCCTTTATGACATTTGTTTGTGAAACAAACGCATTTGCAGGTTTAAAAACACGATCGACTGAAAAGTCTGCGACTATTCAAAGTACCAGGAGGCCAAGTGTGAAAAAAAAATAAATTAAAGGTCACCATGAGACAAAATCAAAACAGACCAGAAAGCAGCCTTTGCATCCGCTGCCGGTCCATTCTTGTCTTTTACCCCCCCAAATCTCACATCCTTGAGTAGAAAACATCCATATTTATGACAAGAGGCTCCCGTGTAGGTAGAAGGCAAGAATGGGAAACAAGAAACGCGTTGGGCAGAAAGGTCAGGCCGCCATAAACGCCTCCGTCCCAAACTGGTCCACTGCAAGATCAGGCCCAACCTGCAATAAGCCATCTATTGAAAATCTTTAATAACGTTCAGTCCCATAGGACGCTATTAATGTGATGAATCCTTTCATATGTGGGGTAACAGTCGCTCAAATTACCATCTAAATGACACAGCGGGGGTAATTATGATGGTGGCAAAAGCAGCTGAGATAATACTTTCAATTATAAACATGACGTGTCAGGCAGGAATAATGGGGATGGTGTGCTGCAGTTAACTGTCACTATGTCCTGCTTTCTGATCAATCAGATCACTGGAAAATGCGCAGGTTAATGAAGAGGCAACGTGGTGGAATTATGCACTTGGGGTGTGGACGCAGCCGGGAATACACACAGCAAGGTCAAAGGGGAACTGCACTGTTTTTGGGAATTTTGCCTATCATTCACAATCATCACGAGAGAAAATAAGACAAAAGTTATTATTTATTTTTTTTTGCATTCTAACATATAAAAATCAGCTCGTTCAGCGCAGCAAATGTTAGCAATTAATTCTACCTGTAAATCACTTTAAAAATGCATTCAAAAACCGTCAATGTTTCATTTCCGTTCCGTCACCTATATTATAACCAAGCTGTTACTACCATACCATACCAACTTTATTTATAAAGCCCTTTAAAAACAACCACAGTTGAAGAACAAATGGCTGTACACCACAAAGAAATAGAAGCAAAAGACAGACTAAAAAATAACATTTAAAACAGAAGTAATATACACATTTAAAAAGCAAGTACAAATTACCCTAAGAACAATTTGTTAGATAAAAAGCAGTTAAAAAGTTAAAAACTAGGGATGTCCGATAATGGCTTTTTGCCGATATTCCGATATTGTCCAACTCTTTAATTACCGATACCGATATCAACCGATATCATACTTGCCAACCTTGAGATCTCCGATTTCGGGAGGTGAGGGGTGGTGGGTGGAGGTGGGGGCAGGGGGCGTGGTTGGGGGCGTGGTTAAGAGGGGAGGAGTATATTTACAGCTAGAATTCACCAAGTCAAGTATTTCATATATATATATATATATATATATATATATATATATATATATATATATATATATATATATATATATATACATATATATATATATATATATATATATATATATATATATATATATATATATATATATACATATATATATATATACATATATATATATATATATATATATATATATATATATATATATATATCCATCCATCCATCCATCTTCTTCCGCTTATCCGAGGTCGGGTCGCGGGGGCAGCAGCCTAAGCAGGGAAGCCCAGACTTTCCTCTCCCCAGCCACTTCGTCCAGCTATTCCTGTGGGACCCCGAGGCGTTCCCAGGCCAGCCGGGAGACATAGTCTTCCCAATCCCCGTGGCCTCCTACCGGTCGGGCGTGCCCTAAACACCTCCCGAGGGAGGCGATCGGGTGGCATCCTGACCAGATGCCCGAACCACCTCATCTGGCTCCTCTCGATGTGGAGGAGCAGCGGCTTTACTTTGAGCTCCCCGCGGATGACAGAGCTTCTCACCCTATCTCTAAGGGAGAGACCCGCCACCCGGCGGAGGAAACTCATTTCGGCCGCTTGTACCCGTGATATTGTCCTTTCGGTCACAACCTAAAGCTCATGACCATAGGTGAGGATGGGAACGTAGATCGACCGGTAAATTGAGAGCTTTGCCTTCCGGCTCAGCTCCTTCTTCACCACAACGGATCGATACAGCGTCCGCATTACTGAAGACGCCGTACCGATCCGCCTGTCGATCTCACGATCCACTCTTCCCTCACTCGTGAACAAGACTCCGAGGTACTTGAACTCCTCCACTTGGGGCAAGATCTCCTCCCCAACCCGGAGATGGCACTCCACCCTTTTCCGGGCAAGAACCAATATATATATATATATATATATATATATATATATATATATAAGAAATACTTGAATTTCAGTGTTCATTTAAAGTTAAAGTTAAAGTTAAAGTACCAATGATTGTCACACACACACTAGGTGTGGCGAGATTATTCTCTGCATTTGACCCATCACCCTTGATCACCCCCTGGGAGGTGAGGGGAGCAGTGGGCAGCAGCGGTGGCCGCGCCCGGGAATCATTTTGGTGATTTAACCCCCAATTCCAACCCTTGATGCTGAGTGCCAAGCAGGGAGGTAATGGGTCCCATTTTTATAGTCTTTGGTATGACTCGGCCGGGGTTTGAACTCATAACCTACCGATCTCAGGGCGGACACTCTAACCATTAGGCCACTGAGTAGTTTATTTACACATATACACACACATAACACTCATCTACTCATTGTTGAGTTAAGGGTTGAATTGTCCATCCTTGTTCTATTCTCTGTCACTATTTTTCTAACCATGCTGAACACCCTCTCTGATGATGCACTGCTGTGTGGCACGCACAAAAGTGCTTTTATCAAATGCACTAGATGGCAGCATTGTCCTGTTTAAGAGTGTCACAACATTGCTGTTTACGGCAGACAAACTGCTTTACGGTAGACAAAAACGTGACTGCTATTGTTGTGTGTTGTTGCCGCGCTGGGAGGACGTTAATGAAACTGCCTAACAATAAACTCACATAAGAAACCAAGAACTCGCCCTCGATCATTCTACAGTTATAATGATTGGGCAGGCACGTTGTTAATATTGTGGGAAAGCGGACTCAAGTCCGCATGGAGCTGGAGGGGGCGTGGCCTCCAGCTCCGCCTGAATTTCGGGAGATTTTCGGGAGAAAATTTGTCCCGGGAGGTTTTCAAGAGAGGCGCTGAATTTCAGGAGTCTCCCGGAAAATCCGGGAGGGTTGGCAAGTATGACCGATATCGATATCAACTGATATATGCAGTCGTGGAATTAACACATTATTATGCCTAATTTGGACAACCAGGTATGGTGAAGATAAGGTCCTTTTAAAAAAATTTTTTATAAAATAAGATAAATAAATTAAAAACATTTTCTTGAATAAAAAAGAAAGTAAAACAATACAAAAACAGTTACATAAAAACTAGTAATTAATGAAAATGAGTCAAATGAAGTGTTAAAGGTTAGTACTATTAGTGGACCAGCAGCACGCACAATCATGTGTGCTTACGGACTGTATCCCTTGCAGACTGTATTGATATATATTGATATATAATGTAGGAACCACAATATTAATAACAGAAAGAAACAACCCTTTTGTGTGAATGAGTGTAATGGGGGAGGAAGGTTTTTTGGGTCGGTGCACTAATTGTAAGTGTATCTTATGTTTTTTATGTTGATTTAATAAATAAATAAAATATATATATTTTTTTAAAAACCATCCCGATAATAAAAAAAATTATACTGGGACTTATTGTGCAACTCGTAATTAATGTACATCAGAGCTATACAAATTGTTGTATTTTTTGTATTTAATGTATTAGATTCAGCAACTAGTGTTTGGATCCCACTCTACGCAATATCTGAAGAGCATTGAAAAAAGCATTTCACTGTGGTGTTTTCTGACTGTGACCAATAAAACCCTTGAACCTTGAACCTTGATACCGATAATTTCCGATATTACATTTTAACGCATTTATCGGCCGATAATATCGGCAGGCCGATATCATGGGACATCTCTATTAAAAACAGTTTAAAAACTCATGCTGGATTAAAAGCCAGTGAATAAAAATGGGTTTTAAGAAGGGTCTTAAAAGTTGCCAAAGAAGGGGCCTGTCTCACATTATTGTAAGAGCGAACACTGAGGAAATCCTTTTTCAGCGTAGTAACACATCGCTGTGCTAAGGCATGTATCATGATCATTATAAAGTGTAACTCACTTGATGGAAAGTTGTGTGTTTGGTCCAGCTGTGTGTTCATTTGGGCAATCACTCCATCTATGTCGAATTACCATGGCTCCAAAATTCATTTTCACCCGACTCTCTCGGCTTCCGTCTGCTCCAACCTGTCACTCTTCATTCGTGCTAGCTTCTAGAAGCAGTAGTTCATCCTCAGTATGTTCGGCTTCAAAAAGATAAAGTTATGAATCCTCATTTGTCCAGAAATAGTCGCTTTGTTGTTTATGATTTTTGCATTTGGAGCTGTTAGAAGTGGAGAGGGAGTCGAAGAGACTCTAATTGGCTATAAAATCCAAGGCAGAATCCACTAAAGCAGAAACAAAAATGAAAATGCAAGCTGCTCAGAAATGTGCCAGGAAGGCTCATTTCAGAGTCATCAAAGCAAAAATGCCAAAGTAATGTGTGAATAATGTCAATAACTAGATGGATCATCTGTGGCTTTGAAGTGAACACTAGTAAGGTTGTAAATACTGTATAGAGGAGGCTAACCCATGTGGTTCCTGTGGATGTGGCCACATGTTGTAATTACTGTAGTGACTAAATAACATAGTGACTGGAACAGACAGAGTGATGTGTAAACAATGCAAATAACTAGATTAACCGCCTGTGGCTGTGAAGTGAACACCAGTAAGGTTGTAAATACTGTATAGAGTAGGCTAACCCATGTGGTTCCTGTGGATGTGACCACAAGTTGTATTTACTGTAGTGACTAAATAACACAGTGACTGAAACAGACGAAGTAATGTGTAAATAATGCAAATGACTAGACTAACTACTTGTGGCTGCGAAGTGAACACCAGTAAGGTTGTAAATACTGTAAAGAGTAGGCTAACCCATGTGGTTCCTGTGGATGTGAACACATTACTGTAGTGACTAAATAACAAAGTGACTGAAACAGACAAAGTCATGTGTAAATAATGTCAATAGCTAAATTAACCATATATGGCTGTGAAGTGAACACTAGTAAGGTTGTAAATACTGTATAGAGTAGGCTAACCCATGTGGTTCCTGTGGATGTGAACACAAGTTGTAATTACTGGAGTGACTAAATAACAGTGACTAAAACAGACAAAGTAATGTGTAAATAATGTTAATATCTAGATCAGGGGTCGGCAACCTTTACCACTCAAAGAGCCATTTTGACCCGTTTCACAAATGAAAGAAAACAAAGGGAGCCACAAAACTCTTTTGAGATGTAAAATGAAATAACACTGCATACAAAGTTTTTTTTTTGCTTTGTGCTATGTATAAACCAGGGGTCTCAGACACGCCGCCCGCGAGATGTTATTTAGCGGCCGCACCTTAATATGAAAATGTATATTTGTGCGGCCCTTGAGTTTTATATGAATGGCGCTTGACAGCGTCATACTAGCCAACCCTCCCGATTTTCCCGGGAGACTCACGAAATCTAGGGTAATTATTCTCTCAATTATTCTTTCACCCAAACAACAATAAGAAGGGCGTCCCGTGATGGCACTGCCTTTAGCGCCCTCTACAACCTGTACAAACAGCGCACCAGCCCAGTTACAAGTTGTATGCGGCTTCTGCAGACACACATAAGTGACTGCAAGGCATACTTGTTCAACAGCCATACAGGTCACACTGAGGGTGCCGATATAAACAACTTTAACACTGTGACAAATATGCGCCACACTGTGAACCCACACCTAACAAGAATGAGAAACACATTTCGGGAGAACATCCGCACCGTAACACAATATAAACACAACAGAACAAATACCCAGAATCTCATGCAGCACTAACTCTTCCGTGCTACATCATACACCCCCGCTACCACCAACCCCCCCCCCCCCCCCCCCAAAGGATGTGAACATAATTACTGTAGTGACTAAATAACATAGTGACTGAAACAGACAAAGTAAATAAATAAATGATAAATGGGTTGTACTTGTATAGCGCTTTTCTACCTTCAAGGTACTCACAGCGCTTTGACACTACTTCCACATTTACCCATTCACACACACATTCACACACTGATGGAGGGAGCTGCCATGCAAGGCGCTAACCAGCACCCATCAGGAGCAAGGGTGAAGTGTCTTGCTCAGGATACAACGGACATGACGAGGTTGGTACTAGGTGGGGATTGAACCAGAGACCCTCGGGTTGCGCCACGCCGTAATAATGTGTAAATAATGTCAATAACTAGATGACCCAACTGTGGCTGTTAAGTGAACACTAGTAAGGTTGTAAATACTGTATAGAGTAGGCTAACCCATGTGGTTCCTGTGGATGTGACCACAAGTTGTAATTACTGTAGTGACTAAATAACATAGTGACTGAAACAGACAAAGTGATGTGTAAATAATGTCAATAACTAGATGACCCAACTGTGGCTCTTAAGTGAACACTAGTAAGGTTGTAAATACTGTATAGAGTAGGCTAACCCATGTGGTTCCTGTGGATGCGAACACAAGTTGTAATTACTGTAGTGACTAAATAACAGTGACTGAAATAAACAAAGTAATGTGTAAATAATGTCAATAACTAGATGATCCAACTGTGGCTGTGAAGTGAACACTAGTAAGGTTGTAAATACTGTATAGAGTAGGCTGACCAATGTGGTTCCTGTGGATGTGAACACATCACTGTAGTGACTTAATAACATAGTGACTGAAACAGACAAAGTAATGTGTAAATAATGCAAATAACTAAATGATCTACCTGTGGCTGTGAAGTGAACACCAGTGAGGTTGTAAATACTGTATAGAGTAGGCTAACCCATGTGGTTCCTGTGGATGTGAACACAAGTGGTAATTACTGTAGTGACTAAATAACATAGTGACTGAAACAGACAAAGTAATGTGTAAAGAATGTCAATAACTAGATGACCCAACTGTGGCTGTTAAGTGAACACTAGTAAGGTTGTAAATACTGTATAGAGTAGGCTAACCCATGTGGTTCCTGTGGATGCGAACACAAGTTGTAATTACTGTAGTGACTAAATAACAGTGACTGAAATAAACAAAGTAATGTGTAAATAATGTCAATAACTAGATGATCCAACTGTGGCTGTGAAGTGAACACTAGTAAGGTTGTAAATACTGTATAGAGTAGGCTAACCCATGTGGTTCCTGTGGATGCGAACACAAGTTGTAATTACTGTAGTGACTAAATAACAGTGACTGAAATAAACAAAGTAATGTGTAAATAATGTCAATAACTAGATGATCCAACTGTGGCTGTGAAGTGAACACTAGTAAGGTTGTAAATACTGTATAGAGTAGGCTGACCAATGTGGTTCCTGTGGATGTGAACACATCACTGTAGTGACTAAATAACATAGTGACTGAAACAGACAAAGTCATGTGTAAATAATGCAAATAACTAAATGATCTACCTGTGGCTGTGAAGTGAACACCAGTGAGGTTGTAAATACTGTATAGAGTAGGCTAACCCATGTGGTTCCTGTGGATGTGAACACAAGTGGTAATTACTGTAGTGACTAAATAACATAGTGACTGAAACAGACAAAGTCATGTGTAAATAATGCAAATAACTAAATGATCTACCTGTGGCTGTAAAGTGAACACCAGTGAGGTTGTAAATACTGTATAGAGTAGGCTAACCCATGTGGTTCCTGTGGATGTGAACACAAGTGGTAATTACTGTAGTGACTAAATAACAGTGACTGAAACAGACATAGTGATTCATTTGGATGAATGGGGTATGTGTTTATGTCAACTTTGTTGATCATTTTTCAATTCTTTAAACACTGAAACATCTTTAAATTGTGCTTTTTTGGCACATTTGTGCATGTTTATGTCATGTCTGTGTGATCATGTTTTGTTTTAGTCATGTTCGGTTTTGTTTTTGGACTTTTTGTGCACTTTTGTTTGTTTTGTCACCATAGCAACCATTAGTTTTCACCTGTCACGTCACGCACCTGTTTTTACTAATCATGTCTGTAGTATTTAAGTTCATTGTTTTCAGTTTGTCTTTCTGGCGACATCCCACATTTATGCTCTGCACATTCCTGACACTTGTTTTCATGTCCATCGCTCATGCTGCTCCTTTAGTCCATGCCAAGTAAGTTTTTGTTTATTAATGCCACAGTTAGTGTGTTTCATTGTTCACAGTTTCTGCCTTTGTGCTATAGTCTTTTTTGGTTTCATAGTTTGTTCTCCGCCACTGTGCGCGCTTTTCGTTTGTACTTTTTTGATAGTAATAAATTATGTACTTACATTCCCGTCTCGCCCGAGCCAACTTTCCGTTGCCTTCCGGAAAAACAAAACCCAAGGACCAAGTCATGACAGTTTAATTGCTGAAAAACCAGGAGTTTCGGGTAGGGGCTGCCCCCTTGTCACATCACATGCACTTGATCAATGTCTCTGGTGGCCTGTTTAGTGAGAAAACTAGTTGGGCCCGAATAAAAAAAAAACCCACTAGAAAATATGAACTTTTTTAAATGCGATATCATTGACGAATACTATGCCATTTTAAATCATAATGCTTTTATTTTATTTGATCTCTATAGCGACTTTTTTTTTAGCCTCTCTCTAATGTAATGTGTCCCTATTGTTACAATATGACTATCATAGAAAGCTTTTGTGCAAAATGCGTTTTGCACAAATGACTCCTTGCTTGGTTGCAGATGTTCTTCTTTTCCTTCATTTTCTGTACCTCCTCTTATCTCCTTGAGAGCCGCACGATATTACATTCTGTCCTCTCGTGTACATTGCCTTCAGCCACTTGGGCTTAGTGGCAAATCCACACAATGCTGCGATTTAGGCTGCCGGGAAACAGGACCATGGACCAAGGACAGGGAAGTCAACTGAAACAGACACAAGGGAAATCGTAGCAAAAGAATATATATTTTTTAAACAGATATGGTTTGTCACTGCAAAAAAGGGCCTGTTGTTTGAATGCGTATGACATTTGTGGCGCCCCCTACGCTTTAGAAGGCATGAATTAAGACCCGCTGTTTAGCAGGCGAGAGATCGTTTTGTTCCAAAGGTTGTCTAAAATAAGAAGAGGTGACTAGAATTGAAGTTTAACAATTTAGGAGTATGTAAAAACAATTATGAGAGAAATAATCACCCATCTCTCATGCTTTTGTCCACCAAAGATCGAAACTGATCTCCAGGCCGGTACCTCATGACACAATTAATAATAATAAGTGTGTGAGAGGGCATGGAGACAAGCACAGGGAGCATTCAATGTGTTTATCTTTGTAGAGCAGAACCAAGACCAATTCTAAGGCGTTTTTATTCGACTTGGCAAGAATCGAAACTGAAAGTTAACTTGATGTGCATGCCTGACCGCACACATAGTATATAATAATAGTGTGAGAGGGCATGGATGAAAAAAACAGGGATCATTATTTGTGTTTATCTTTTTAGTGCAGAACCAAAGCCAGTTCTAAGGTCTTTTATTGTACTTGGCATGAATCGAAACTGAAAGTTACCTTGACGTGTGTGACACCGTTATTATTAATAATTGTGTGAGAGGGCATGGATAAAAAACACAGAGAGCATTTTTTGTGTTTATCTTTTTAGAGCAGAACCAATACAAATTCTATAGTTGTCTCTTTTACTTGGCAGGAATCGAAACTGAAAGTTACCTTGACGTGTGTGCTGATTTTCAGGCTGGTTCCTCATGACACCGTTATTATTAATAATTGTGTGAGAGGGCATTGATAAAAAACACAGAGAGCATTTATTGTGTTTATCTTTTTAGAGCAGAACCAAGACCAATTCTAAGGCCTTTTATTCTACTTGGCAGGAATCGAAACTAAAAGTTGACTTGACGTGCGTGCCCGACCCCACACATAGTATATAATAATTGTGTGAGACGGAATGGATGAAAAAAACAGGGATCATTATTTGTGTTTTATCTTTTTAGTGCAGAACCAAAGACAATTCTAAGGTCTTTTATTGTACTTGACAGGAATCGAAACTGAAAGTTACCTTGATGTGTGTGACACCGTTATTATTAATAATTGTGTGAGAGGGCATGGATAAAAAACACAGAGATCATTTATTGTGTTTATCTTTTTAGAGCAGAACCAATACAAATTCTAAAGTGGTCTCTTTTACTTGGCAGGAATCGAAACTGAAAGTTACCTTGACTTGTGTGCTGATTTTCAGGCTGGTTCCTCATGACACCGTTATTATTAATAATTGTGTGAGAGGGCATTGATAAAAAACACAGAGAGCATTTATTGTGTTTATCTTTTTAGAGCAGAGCCAAGACCAATTCTAAGGCACTTTATTCTACTTGGCAGGAATCAAAACTAAAAGTTAACTTGACGTGCGTGCCAGACCGCACACATAGTATATAATAATTGTGTGAGAGGGAATGGATGAAAAAAACAGGGATCATTATTTGTGTTTTATCTTTTTAGTGCAGAACCAAAGACAATTCTAAGGCCTTTTATTGTACTTGACAGGAATCGAAACTGAAAGTTACCTTGATGTGTGTGACACCGTTATTATTAATAATTGTGTAGAGAGCATTTATTGTGTTTATCTTTTTAGAGCAGAACCAAGACTAATTCTAAGGCACTTTATTCTACTTGGCAGGAATCAAAACTAAAAGTTGACTTGATGTGCGTGCCCGACCGCACACATAGTATATAATAATTGTGTGAGAGGGAATGAATGAAAAAATCAGGGATCATTATTTGTGTTTGATCTTTTTAGTGCAGAACCAAAGACAATTCTATGGCCTTTTATTGTACTTGACATGAAACGAAACTGAAAGTTAACTTGGCGTGCGTGCCGACCATACACATAGTATATAATAATTGTGTGAGAGGGCATGGATTAAAAAAAATACAGGAGACATTCTTTGTGTTTATCTTTTTAGTGCCAAACCAAAGCCAGTTCTAAGGTCTTTTATTGTACTTGACATGAATCGAAACTGAAAGTTACCTTGACGTGTGTGACACCGTTATTATTAATAATTGTGTGAGAGGGCATGGATAAAAAACACAGAGAGCATTTATTGTGTTTATCTTTTTAGAGCAGAACCAATACCAATTCTAAGGCGTTTCATTCGACTTGGCAGGAATCGAAACTGAAAGTTACCTTGACGTGTGTGCTGATTTTCAGGCTGGTTCCTCATGACACCGTTATTATTAATAATTGTGTGAGAGGGCATGGATAAAAAACACAGAGAGCATTTATTGTGTTTATCTTTTTAGAGCAGAACCAAGACCAATTCTAAGGCACTTTATTCTACTTGGCAGGAATCGAAACTGAAAGTTACCTTGACGTGTGTGCTGATTTTCAGGCTGGTTCCTCACGACACCGTTATTATTAATAATTGTGTGAGAGGGCATTGATAAAAAACACAGAGAGCATTTATTGTGCTTATCTTTTTAGAGCAGAACCAAGACCAATTCTAAGGCACTTTATTCTACTTGGCAGGAATCAAAACTAAAAGTTAACTTGACATGTGTGTCCAGCACACACACACAGTACATACGTGTGTGAAAGGGCATGGATAAAAGCACAGGGAGCTTTAATTTTGTTTATCTTTTAAGAGCAGAACCAAGGCCAATTCAAAGGTGTTTTATTCTACTTGGCATGAATCGAAACTGAAAGTTAACTTGACTTGTGTGCCTAGCATATACATAGTACAACATAAGTGTGTGAGAGGGCATGGAGATAAGCACAGGAAGCATTCAATGTGTTTATCTTTGTAGAGCAGAACCAAGACCAATTCCAAGGCACTTTATTCTACTTGGCAGGAATCGAAACTGAGAGTTAACTTGACGTGCATGCCTAGCATATACATAGTACAACATAAGTGTGTGAGAGGGCATAGATTAAAAAAAACAACATTCATTGTGTTTATCTTTTTAGAGCAGAACTAAGGCCAATTTTTAGGCGTGCTATTCTACATGGCAGTAATCGAAACTGAAATTAAACTTGACGTGCATGCCTGATATGTACATAGTACAACATAAGTGTGTGAAAGAGGCAAAGATTAAAGAATGTTGACCCCAAAAGGGAATAAGCGGTAGAAAATGGATGGGATGGATGGATGTGTTTAACTTTTTAGAGCACAACCCAGGCCAATTTTTGGGTGTTTTAGTCTACTTGGCAGGAATCGAAACTGAAAGTTAACTTGACATGCATGCCAAGCATGTACATAGTACAACATAAGTGTGTGAGAGGGCATGGATTAAAAAAAAAACATTCATTGTGTTTATCTTTTTAGAGCAGAACCCAGGCCAATTTTAAAGTGTTTTATTCTACTTGGCAGGAATCGAAACTGAAAGTTAACTTGACGTACGTGCCTAGCATATACATAGTGTAACATTACTGTGTGTGAAAGGGGCATAGATTAAAAAAAAAACATTCATTGTGTTTATCTTTTTAGAGCAGAACCAAGGCCAATTTTAAAGTGTTTTATTCTACTTGGCAGGAATCGAAACTGAAAGTTAACTTGACGTGCATGCCAAGCATGTCCATAGTACAACATAAGTGTGTGAAAGGGGCATAGATAAAAAAACAAACATTCATTGTGTTTCTCTTTTTAGACCAGAACCAAGGCCAATTTTAAGGCGTTTTATTCTACTTGGCAGGAATCGAAACTGAAAGATAACTTGACATGCGTGCCTGATATGTACATAGTACAACATACGTGTGTGAAAGGGGCATAGATTAAAAAAAAAACATTCATTGTGTTTATCTTTTTAGACCAGTACCCAGGCCAATTTTAAAGTGTTTTATTCTACTTGGCAGGAATCGAAACTGAAAGTTAACTTGACGTACGTGCCTAGCATATACATAGTACAACATAACTGTGTGTGAAAGGGGCATAGATTAAAAAAAAACATTCATTGTGTTTATCTTTTTAGAGCACAACCCAGGCCAATTTTAGGGTGTTTTAGTCTACTTGGCAGGAATCGAAACTGAAAGTTAACTTGACGTGCATGCCTAGCATGTACATAGTACAACATAAGTGTGTGAAAGGGGCATAGATAAAAAAAAAACATTCATTGTGTTTATCTTTTTAGACCAGAACCAAGGCCAATTTTAAGGCGTTTTATTCTACTTGGCAGGAATCGAAACTGAAAGTTAACTTGACGTGTGTGCCTAGCATGTACATAGTACAACATAAGTGTGTGAAAGGGGCATAGATAAAAAAAAAAAAACATTAATTGTGTTTATCTTGTTAGAGCACAACCTAGGCCAATTTTAGGGTGTTTTAGTCTACTTGGCAGGAATCGAAACTGAAAGTTAACTTGACGTGCGTGCCGAGCATGTACATAGTACAACATAAGTGTGTGAGAGGGCATAGATTAAAAAAAACAACATTCATTGTGTTTATCTTTTTAGACCAGAACCAAGGCCAATTTTAAGGCGTTTTATTCTACTTGGCAGGAATCGAAACTGAAAGTCAACTTGACGTGCGTGCCTGATATGTACATAGTACAACATACGTGTGTGAAAGGGGCAATGATTAAAAAAAACATTAATTGTGTTTAAGTTTTTAGAGCACAACCCAGGCCAATTTTAGGGTATTTTAGTCTACTTGGCAGGAATCAAAACTGAAAGTTAACTTGACGTGCGTGCCTAGCATGTACATAGTACAACATAAGTGTGTGAGAGGGCATTTATTGAAAAACATTAATTGTGTTGATCTTTTTAGACCAGAACCAAGGCCAATTTTAAGGCGTTTTATTCTACTTGGCAGGAATCGAAACTGAAAGTTTACTTGACGTGTGTGCCTGATATGTACATAGTACAACATAAGTGTGTGAAAGGGGCATAGATTAAAAAAAAACATTAATTGTGTTTATCTTTTTAGACCAGGACCAAGGCCAATTTTAAGGCGTTTTATTCTACTTGGCAGGAATCGAAACTGAAAGTTAACTTGACGTGCGTGCCTGATATGTACATAGTACAACATACGTGTGTGAAAGGGGCAAAGATTAAAAAAACATTAATTGTGTTTAGGTTTTTAGAGTAACAACTCAGGCCAATTTTCGGGTGTTTTTGCCTCCTTGGCAGGAATCGAAACTGAAAGTTAACTTGACGTGCGTGCCTGATATGTACATAGTACAACATACGTGTGTGAAAGGGGCAAAGATTAAAAAAACATTAATTGTGTTTAGGTTTTTAGAGCACAACCCAGGCCAATTTTAAGGTGTTTGAGTCTACTTGGCAGGAATCGAAACTGAAAGTTAACTTGACGTGCGTGCCTAGCATATACATAGTACAACATACGTGTGTGAGAGGGCATTTATTGAAATGCGTTGTATTTTGCTTAAAGGTGGAACATATTACTCTAAGTCTAACTCCAGTTAATTGGACAAATGCGGTCATAATTAGGGGTTTGGTAACAGCGCCACCATGTGGTGTGTTTCATCAGGAAAGCAATAGGGTGCATGCTTTGTCAGGAGTCACACAAAGGTGGGAATGTACTTCCTGTATAGGCGGGGGAGTTAATTCCAAATGACCTTGGAGTGACAAAGTGTGGGGCCGAGCTGCAACAGATACATAATGAATGAGTGGAGTGGGAAATGTCACAACATAGCAGCGTTCACAGGAGATGGCGGCGCCAGACAATGGCCTTTGCCACGCTGCTGGTGGCGCCGCTCAGAGCCTGTCTGCCATCCCCTGATGAGCCTTTCACTTTTAATCCCGGGCCAACATCATGTTGACATTTTTGGTATTCGGTGACGAGGCTATCCCGACATTTTGTTTACCGAAATGATATCGTCTTTGTGAGCGTGGCCCTGCTCGTCTGAGTGCAGCACCCGTCCAACGTGCTCCTTTAGGGCCACAACCACCAGGGAGGAAGGGGCCTTACAATATTGTGTCAGCTACACTATTATTGCTAAAAGTATTTGGCCACCTGCCTTGACTCACATATGAACTTGAAGTGCCATCCCATTCCTAACCCATAGGGTTCAATGTGACCTTTTGCAGCTATTACAGCTTCAACTCTTCTGGGAAGGCTGTCCACAAGGTTGCAGAGTGTGTTTTTTTTAGGAATTTTCCACCATTCTTCCAAAAGTGCATTGGTGAGGTCACACACTGATGTTGGTGGAGAAGGCCTGGCTCTCAGTCTCTGGTCTAATTCATCCCAAAGTTGTTCTATCGGGTTCAGGTCAGGACTCTGTGCAGGCCAGTCAAGTCATCCATGTCTTTATGGACATTGCTTTGTGCAGTGGTGCACAGTCATGTTGGAAGAGGAAGGGGCCCGCTCCAAACTGTTCCCACAAGGTTGGGATCATGGAATTGTCCAAAATGTTTTGGTATCCTGGAGCATTCAAAGTTCCTTTCACTGGAACTAAGGGGCCAAGCCCAACTCCTGAAAAACAACCCCACACTATAATTCCTCCTCCATCAAATTTCACACTCGGCACAATGCAGTCCGAAATGTAGCGTTCTCCTGGCAACCTCCAAACCCAGACTGGTCCATCAGATTGCCAGATGGAAAAGTGTGATTCATCAGTCCAGAGAAGGCGTCTCCACTGCTCTAGAGTCCAGTGGCGAGGTGCTTTACACCACTGCATCCCACGCTTTGCATTGGACTTGGTGATGTATGGCTTAGATGCAGCTGCTTGGCCATGGAAACCCATTCCGTGAAGCTCTCTGCGTACTGTATGTGGGCTAATTAGAAGGTCACATGAAGTTTGGAGCTCTGTAGCAAGTGACTGTGCAGAAAGTCTTTGCACTATGCTGACCTCTGTCAGTTTACGTGGCCTACCACTTGGTGGCTGAGTTGCTGTTGTTCCCAAACTCTTCACTTTTCTTATAATAAAGTTGACTTTGGAATATTTAGGAGCGAGGAAATTTCAGGACTGGATTTGTTGCACAGGTGGCATCCTATGACAGTTCCACGCTGGAAATCACTGCAAGCGGCCCAATCTTTCACAAATGTTTGTAGAAACAGTCTCCATGCCTAAGTGCTTCATTTGATACACCGGGCCAAGTGAATAGGACACCTGATTCTCATCATTTGGATGGGTGGCCAAATACTTTTGGCAATTTAGTGTATGTTCTACTTCTTCTGGTTAGAACTTGAAGGTCACCTGACCAGTGGTTTTTAGAAGGCCCAAGGTCGAGACAAAGCTTCAGCAGTAGCAAGCACTAAACCAGCGGCAACATCTCTCTACTTTTACATCTCCTTGTGCTGGCGTTTAACACAAGCTGAGCTGGAATTATGTGTGGACGTTTTTATCTTATTATCCATTTCAAACTGTGTTTTATATAAAAATTTATTTATTGTGATTTTTATTATTTTTAGATGTTTTATGCTTTTGTTTTTTTGCACTATGTTTATGCATTTGAACTGTGTTTTATATATAGAATGTTTTGTATTGTGATTTTTATTATTTTAATATTTTTTTAATCTTTTAAAAACTTTTTTTTTTGCATTATGTTTATGTCTTTTAACTGTTTTATATATATAATGTTTTGTATTTATTGTGATTTTTATTATTTGTAATATTTTTGTCATCTTTTATGCTTTTGGTTTTTGGACTATTATTATGCATTTTAACTGTATTTTTTATATATATACATTATATATATATATATATACATATATATATAACTGTATTTTTATTGATTGCGATTTTTACTATTTGTAATTTTTTGGTCATTTTATTCTATTTTTTGGACTATTTTTGTAATGTTTTTTTATTGATTGTGATTTTTCTTATTTGTAATATTTTTAAGACCTACGCTTTTAATTTTTTGCACTTTTTTATGCATTTTAACTGTGTCTTGTATATATAGAATAAATTGTATTTATTGGGATTTGTATTTAATCTTTTTTTAATCTTTTATGCTTTTGTTTTTTTGCACTATTTTTATGCATTTGAACTGTGTTTTATATATATGAAGGTTTGTATTTATTGTGATTTTTAAAATATTTAATATTTTTCTCATCTTTTACGCTTTTGTTTTTGCACTATTTTTCTGCATGTCAACTGTTTTTCATATAGGTTTTTATATTCATTGTGATTTGTATAATTCTTTATAATTTTTTATCTCCTAAGCTTTTGTTTTTTTCACTATTTTGGGCATTTTAATTGTGTTTTATTTATAGAATGTTTTGTATTTATTGTGATTTTTATTAATTTGAATATATATTTTTTTTAATTCCTTTACGCTTTTGTTTTATTTTTATGCATTTTAACTGTTTTATATATATATAAGTTTTGTACTCATTGTGATTTTGAGTATTATTATTATTAAAATTTGACTTTTCTGTTTGATCTGTACATCACTTTGGGTCAGTAGTCTGTTTTAGAAATGTGCAATATAAATAAACTTACCTTGACCTTGAACAGGACAATTAAATGAACAGAGTGAGTCCTCACCTTAGTCGTTCACAATCTTTGTCTCGGTGGGCAAAGACCAAAAACACACACAGGAAGCACGACAGAGCTCTGCAAATTAAGAGAAATTAGGAGGAACAAATATGTTTACCAAGCCAAACTTGTGGGAATATTTCAGCTTCAAATCGAATGGGCAATACGAGCCCATCAACACATGCCGTGATCACGTCCAACGAGGAAAATAAATTCACCTTAAGATGTTCAATGTTTATTTAAGTTACATTTTCACATAAACACTGTAGTGTCCGACAAAAAAATAAAAAGTGCCATATGCACAAAGGACGCTGGTTCCCAGGTTTGTTTTCAACTCAAAACAAATCGTTCCTTTTCGTCCCAAACTTTTGCAAACTTTTGTCGAACCAAATCTCCGCAGAGACAATTTAAAGCACACCTTTTTGCCTCAGGAGGTTTGCAAAAAAACAAGTTAGGCAGACTGATGCAAGCCCGGGAAATGTCAGGATGGAAAGTGAAGGACAGTGTGGAAGATGCAGTTTGGTATTCACTGTCCAAGATCCTCAGCAGACGAGCCTCACTATTCAGTCGCGCTACATCCCATAATGCCACGGCGGCGTCACTCAGGCGGAAATCATCTGTTTGATATGCACGGGGGAACTTTTGTACCTCATAACATTTTCTGTCTGATGTCCAATGGCACACTTTGGAAGGACATCTTGCTGGAACCCTCCACTTTTCCAGGGAAGGCTCCACACAGATGCTTAAATGATCAAATAATGAGCGCTGACTAGAATTGAAGATTAGCATTATTATTTACGTTACATTATTAGTATGCATTATTATTATTACATTATTGTTTACATTATTGTATATTATAATTGTCCCGATACCAATATTTTAGTACCGGTACCGATACCAAAATAAAGAGGACCACAAAAAAATTGCATTATTGTTTTTATTTCAACAAAAAATCTTACATGAAACATATGTTTCTTTTAGGAGACTCAACTGCCTCCGATCACATTGCTTTGCTCGCATATTGTTTTGTGCGTGCATTCGTTGCATTTTGTGCGTCGAGCCCTCTTGTTTTGAGGATTTTTTTCCTCATCAAGACCTTCTACCTGCACGTCGCCTGCCGTCTCTGCATTTCACCTGCCCCTGATTAGTGATCAGGAGACTCACCTGCCTCCGACCACATTGCGTTGCTCGCATATTGTTTTGTGCGTGCATTCATTGCATTTCGTGTGTGTCGAGCCCTCTTGTTTTGAGGATTTTTTTCCCTCACGAGGACCTTCACCTGCACGTCGCCTGCCATCTCTGCATTTTGCTGTGACGCCAGACAACACGCTGCCTGCACGTACTGTGTGACCTGAAATAAACACAGGAAACCCCAACACATATTTACCAGTGGATCACTTGCAGATGTTGAACAATATTGCAACTGTCTCCCGACTTCCCGTACCCTTGGCTGTCCCCGTAATTAGAGATAATTTCTAATCACGTCCCTTAATGGGGTGAGTTTTTTGGTTTAAAGAGGGCGAAACTCTGATAGATCCAA
Source organism: Nerophis lumbriciformis (assembly GCF_033978685.3). Lineage (NCBI taxonomy): Eukaryota > Metazoa > Chordata > Actinopteri > Syngnathiformes > Syngnathidae > Nerophis > Nerophis lumbriciformis. The sequence continues at coordinate 35,720,043 of NC_084568.2, read as the reverse complement.
GAGTTTATGGGAGTTGACAGGGCACATTTCACAGAGGACATTAAGAAGTGGCAGCTTTTCAAAGAGAAGACTGGGGAAAAAGAAGATCAACGAGAGCGGGAGGTGGGGAATTGTAAGGTCACCGGGCTGGTCATCAGATAGAACGACTTTCCATTTTAGTCTTCCTTTTCTTCATCCGCCTTATCTCGGCATCATCCATTCCACTAATTACTGAGCGGAAAACAAGAGGGAGGGAAGAGAGCGCTCATTAAACGACAACAAATAGTGGGGACGTGGAGAATGTAATTACCTGGGGACCGGAGATTGTTGGCTTTAGTACAAAGGAGGTTCTCCCGCCTCTAAATAAGGTCTTTGAAGGACACTAAAAAAGCGTTTATTATCCGTCTGTCTTTTTTATTCATAGGTGCCAACTTATAAGTGGGATGATTGGCTCCCTTTAAGAAAATGTGTCTTCACTAATAATACTGACAAGTACATCACTATGGGGGGGGGTCAATGTAATATTCTACTGTCTTGTACAGGGCTTTTTCACTGAATTAGTAATCTTACTCTATATTTATTATCTTTATTCAATAATTGCATTTATCCTACTTATAGTTTAACAGGATAAACCTTGTCAAATGATATTAAAGTATGAGGCAATCCCAGAGGTGGGACCAAGTCATTGCTTTGCAAGTCACAAGTAAGTCTCAAGTCTTTACCCTCAAGTCTCGAGTCAAGTCCCGAGTCAAGACAGGCAAGTCCGAGTCAAGTCCAAAGTCAAGACTGGAAAGTCTCAAGTCAAGTCCCGAGTCCTGCAATTTGAGTTTCGAGTCCTTTCAAGTCGTTTTAACCACAGACTAATGTTTTTACACAGATTGTGTATACTTTTAAAACACTGTATTTATTTATTATAACAAGTGCATTTGAAATTGCAGGGAAAAAGATAGTGGTGACATTGCACTTCAAAATAGCACTATTTTATTTTTTTTATTTTATTTTATTAAAAAAAAAAAAAAAAAAAAAAAAAAAAATAGCACTATTAACCAGTCATTTTAAACATGTAACTCATTCCTTTACAGAATAACACATTTGAAAAAACAAGTGCAACTGTACTTATTTGCACAAAAGTGTTAACATTGTATTTCAATGGCATATTGCATTGTAACTAGTTCCACAGCAGTTTCTATCCTGTTCTTACCTTATCTCATTGATCTCATCTCATACTGTATGTGTGTTTATGTGTGCGCTGATAAGACACAGACAAAGAAAATTAAAAATACGGAGCGCTCCCAAATAACTTTTTAAGCTTTGGATTTTGGGGAAAGTGGCAAGTCATGTCAAGTCAAAAGGCTCAAGTCCAAGTGAAGTCACAAGTCATTGATGTTAAAGTCTAAGTCGAGTTGCAAGTCTCTTCACATTTTGTCAAGTCGAGTCTAAAGTCATCAAATTCATGACTCGAGTCTGACTCGAGTCCAAGTCATGTGACTCGAGTCCACACCTCTGGCAATCACAGAGAATATTATCAAAGATTAGTTCAGGCTGATCATATAAAAAAGATTCATAAAAACTGCTAAAAAATGACTTTACATACAAATTTTCATTTGCTATAATAAATGTTTCCTAAATAAACTGTCGATTAAACTAAAGAGCAAATTAGTTTCACAACTTTAGTCATAATTTTTGCACTGAAGAAACTTCTCTCTGACTTCTGTTTGTTTGACATTGTCGTTACTGCCACCAGTGGTGGAAAAGTGTATTACAACTAAGTACCAGATTTCTTTTTGGCTGCCTTTTAGGGGGCGCTCGTTAAAAAAGACTCCAGTTACGCAGAAAACAAACTTAATTCCACCTCATCACCTCCACTTGAACTTAAATGTAAGGTTTTACTGTACAGCAGGGATCTTGACATTACTTTTGTGTAATTGTGGCCCGCTCACCCTGGGCGGCTAATAGTTAAATATATTGTGGCAACCTGGAATCTCACCAGAAAGAACGCTATGACTAAAATAACGGTGCAGACATGAAAATTTGGCAACACAAAGAGCAACTTCCTGTAAGCAAGCGGACATATCTCTGACCATCTAATAGTTAAATATACGTTAGGTCAGGAAAAAAACACGGAGGCTATTTCATCCCGACAAGCCTGTTTCGCAGGTTTCCCTGCTCCTCAGGGGATGTTATAAACCTTTTACTGGCACTTAGCAACTTTGAGCCAAACAAATAACTACAAATGTGCTGACTTGCTTTACGGCATACGCCACTCCCCCTTTCCCCATTCACTAAAAAGGAATGGAAGGTGATGTGAACGCCTACGTGCCGCCAGAAAACAAAAAGAAGAAGAAGGAGAAGAAGAATGTCTACATGCAATTACTGCTATTCTGGCCGAAGCTCCAAAACAACCAAAGAAACGAAAAGTTTTGTCTGAGAAGACAAAAAAAGAAAAATGGAGTTTACCCGGATAAAAGGCCAGTCAGGATCAACATTGCCCTGGTTTTCACTCGCCGGGACAACCGAGCCAAGGCAGCATGGGTCTACCTTGGCACGGTTTCTGCTAAACTAGGAAGTAATTTTTGATGCTCAAATCAAAATGATAACGGCAATGTTAGTTTGCCGGAAATCTGTGTGTTAGCAATAAATAGCCACCAGCATGAACGTTTCACTACTACCTTCGAAAAAACTCTACCACCAGTCTTTCTTTGTGGCTTGTGCAGCCCTTTGAGACACTTGTGATTTAGGGCTATATAAATATACTTTGATTGATTGATTGATTGATTGATTGATTGATTGATTTCTTTGCTTCGGACCTGCATATAAAAAGGTCCCACTATGCAAATCTAACCGCCTTAAATTATCATTTGTCCCAGCCTCCATTAAGCTAACCAACAATGTGCAATAGAATGTTAATACATAGGTTAGCACTTTTTTTTTAGCACATAGCACTTTAGAACTAAGCACTTTAGCACACAGCACTTTATCCATGAGCTCTAGTGCAATGCACACTGGTACTTTATCTTTATCTCCATACTGTAGATTTTATGCCTACATCAAAGTACCACCTATGTCTATCAAGTTCCATGTTCTGATGTTTAAATGTTAGTTGTCTGGTTGTGGTTGTGTCTGTGCTTGTGTTTTTGTTCTGTTGTTTTTGTGTATGTTAAGAAAGCAATGATGCACTGTGCCCAAGACAAATTTCCCCGCGGGGACAATAAAGTTGAACCTTGAACCTTGAACCTTGAAAAAGGTATGTGTACAGACAGGGATTTACAGTAATACAGTACACTTTATCCCATGCTTACATCTCATTGTGCAACATGTGAAGGTTTTAAGGGGAATTTAATGAGATCTCAGAAAGGGGTACAAATGATCTCCAAAGCAGGACCCCCACCCTGACATACAATACTTCCAGCTCATGAAAAACAATTTTTTTTTTTTGTTATTTTCATTGTTAGTGGGCCAAATCATCCATATTAGAAAATAATCTCATGGATATGACTGCTCTCATTTATTATAAGACATTTACGATTTTAGGTTTGGGTCTGATGTTGCTCATGAGAAAAATGAGAGGAAACAGTGTATAAATGGACCCCACCTCCCTCCTCTTTTGATGACCTTTTCAAAATCTTCCTAATTCTGAGGTGTCAAGCTTGCCACCCAAGTAAACACGGTTTGTTCTCTTTGGCTGCCTCATCTTGACAAACCCTGAAAGGTAAGCACACCAGCGCATCACCCTGACACACGGAACGAGATTTGTTTCTCCCCCCTCCCGGACGCCGACGCCAGATGCAAACTCCACACGGTGGCCCCAATTATTCGTTTTAATTACAATTTTGTCAATGGAAGATGTGCACAAACAAGCCCTTCTCAAGCAGTGTTTTTCAACCACTGTGCCGTGAGATACAGTCTGGTGTGCCGTGGGAGATTATCTAATTTCACCTATTTATAGTAATTATAGTCTGCAAATGATGTGTTGTTGTTGAGTGTCGGTGCTGTCTAGAGCTCGGCAGAGTAACCATGTAATACTCTTCCATACCAGTAGGTGGCAGCCGGTAGCTAATTACTTTGTAAATGTCGGAAACAGCGGGAGGAAGTGTGCAGGTAAAAAGGTATCTTATGCTTAAACCAAAAATAAACAAAAGGTGAGTACCCCTAAGAAAATGCATTGAAGCTTAGGGAAGGCTATGCAGAACGAAACTAAAACTGAACTGGCTACAAAGTAAACAAAAACAGAATGCTGGACGACAGCAAAGACTTACTGTGGAGCAAAGACGGCGTCCACAAAATACATCCGAACATGACATGACAATCAACAATGTCCCCACAAAGAAGGATGAAAACAACTGAAATATTCTTGATTGCTAAAACAAAGTAGATGCGGGAAATATCGCTCAAAGGAAGACATGAAACTGCCAAAAAAAAAAAAAAAAAAAGAGAGAAAAATACACCAAAATAGGAGCGCAAGACAAGAAGTAAAACACTACACACAGGAAAACAGCAAAAAATGCAAAATAAGTCAGGGCGTGATGTGACAGGTGGTGACAGTACACCTACTTTGAGACAAGAGCTATAGTGATGCATGCTTAATTATGCTTTAAAGTCATATCCAACAATTACGACTTTTTACTGTCAACCGAGTTAATGCCTCCGCATTTTTTCGACGCAAAAAATGTGCCTTGCCTCAAAAAAAGGTTGAAAAACACTGTTCCAGAGCAACACATTTGGATCCTAGACTGTGCTCATAAGCTGAGATATTGGCATGGACAAGTAGCTCACTGGAATGAATAAGAGGAGCAAATAAAGCATGCTGGATGCAATATTCCAAATGGGATGTGGCACAGAACTTTTTTTTCAATAACTGTAAGTGTTTTGTGAGCCAAAAAGGTTTTGGGATGCAGAAACGCACGAGTTTGTGATGCCAGCGTTCCTTTTCACTCATCATCAGCACCTTTATTGGGGAAAGGGGGTCGCTTGTATTTCGAGAATAAGGGTGACCTCATTCCACATCTGGACCAGTCAGTCGAGCATCCCACTATGAAATAGATTTTTCCACTCGGTTCCATTTTCGACAACCTTCTGTCATTCCCGAAACCATGGCCACATTTCTTCTGCTGCCTGGTGCTTGGCAAAATACTCTGCTTTTATGTGTTTGCCTCCAAGTCCTTGAGCAGGCAATTTGCTCTTTCACAGCCAACAATAGCCTCTTTTTGGAAAGAGCCGTCATGCCATAATTCAGTTATTCGGGTGGACGTACACTATATTGCCAAAAGTGTTTGGCCACCCATCCAAATGATAAGAATCAGGTGTCCTAATCACTTGGCCAGGTGTATCAAATCAATCACTTAGGCATGGAGACTGTTTCTACAAACATTTGTGAAAGAATGGGCCACTCTCAGTGATTTCCAGCGTGGAACTGTCATAAGATGCCACCTGTGCAACAAATCCAGTCGTAAAATTTCCTTGCTCCTAAATATTCCAAAGTCAACTTTATTATAAGAAAAGTGAAGAGTTTGGGAACAACAGCAACTCAGCCACCAAGTGGTAGGCCACGTAAACTGACAGAGAGGTCAGCATAGTGCAAAGACTTTCTGCACAGTCAGTTGCTACACAGCTCCAAACTTCATGTCACCTTCCAATTAGCCCACGTACAGTACGCAGAGAGCTTCGAGGAATGGGTTTCCATGGCCGAGCAGCTGCATCTAAGCCATACATCACCAAGTCCAATGCAAAGTGTGGGATGCAGTGGTGTAAAGCACGTCGCCACTGGACTTTAGAGCAGTGGAGACGCCTTCTCTGGACTGATGAGTCACGCTTTTTCATCTGGCAATCTGATGAACGAGTTTGGGTTTGGGGCAGCACGGTGGAAGAAGGGTTAGTGCGTCTGCCTCACAATACGAAGGTCCTGAGGAGTCGTGAGTTCAATCCCGGCCTCGGGATCTTTCTGTGTGGAGTTTGCATGTCCTCCCCGTGATTGCGTGGGTTCCCTCTGGGTACTCCGACTTCCTCCCACCTCCAAAGACATGCACCTGGGGATAGGCCCCTCCCACCTCCAAAGACATGCACCTGGGGATAGGCCCCTCCCACCTCCAAAGCTATGCACCTGGGGATAGGTTGATTGGCAACACTAAATGGTTCCTAGTATGTGAATGTGAGTGTGAATGTTGTCTGTCTATCTGTGTTGGCCCTGCGATGAGGTGGCGACTTGTCCAGGGTGTACCCCTCCTTCCGCCCGATTGTAGCTGAGATAGGCTCCAGCACCCCCCGCGACCCCGAAGGGAATAAGCGGTAGAAAATGGATGGATGGATGGAGTTTGGGTTTGGAGGTTGCTCAGAAAACGCTAATTTCGGACTGCATTGTGCCGAGTGTGAAATTTGGTGGAGGAGGAATTAGGGTGTGGGGTTGTTTTTCAGGAGTTGGCCCCTTAGTTCCAGTAAAAGGAACTTTGAATGCTCCAGGATAACAAAACATTTTGGACAATTCCATGGGATGGCACTTCATGTTCATATGTGAGTAAAGGCAGGTGGCCAAATACTTTTGGCAATATAGTGTATATAACATATTTTGGACATTTTCAAAGAAAGTTTCCTTGTCTTCATTACACAGGCCCCGAGTGTCATACGATGATTCAGGGAACCCCACAAATTACTCAGTGGCCTAGTGGTTAGAGTGTCCGCCCTGAGATGGGTAGGTTGTGAGTTCAAACCCCGGCCGAGTCATACCAAAGACTATAAAAATGGGAGCCATTACCTCCCTGCTTGGCACTCAGCATCAAGGGTTGGAATTGGGGGTTAAATCACGAAAAATGATTCCCGGGTGCGGCCACCGCTGCTGCCCACTGCTCCCCTCACCTCCCAGGGGGTGATCAAGGGTGATGGGTCAAATGCAGAGAATAATTTCGCCACACCTAGTGTGTGTGTGTGTGTGACAATCATTGCTACTTTAACTTTTAACTTTATTAAAGAGTATTTGTTCACACTTAAGCTAATTTGCCAGGTGTGGCCCACCATGGCCTTCAAAGTTGCCCATGAAAGTCTGCAAATAATGTGCTTCAATAAAACTCTTCATCTTTCTTATGAAACATATTTGGTCTTTCACTTTTTTGGAATAATTGCATGTGTTTTAAACTTGACAACAATGTGCCCATGCAAATAACACGATATGAACACAGTGGTGTCCAAAAGTGCGGCCCACAGCTCCGGTTTTGTTGGGCCCAAAGCGTATTGTTGTAGAAAACACAATAACAGTGAAAATGTCCAAAAAACTACACAAAATTAGCAAAGATTTGTGATATAATGCAAAAAATATATAAAAATGGATACTAATAACTCAGGTGTGTCCAAATTTCTTCCACCGAGGGTCTCATCTGAAATGTAATGGTATGTAATGTCCTTTTTTATTTTTTATTGTTAATTTCGTAAAAAAATGTAATAAAATAATAACAAAAAAGGACATATCCAATATTTAAAGACACAACTTAGGGTCAGCTTTGTGTTCTATAGTCTTGTGTGTGTGTGTGTGTGTGTGTGTGTGTGTGTGTGTGTGTGTGTGTGTGTGTGTGTGTGTGATGATGTGTGTGTGTGTGTGTGTGTGTGTGTGTGTGTGTGTGTGTGTGTGTGTGTGTGTGTGTGTGTGTGTTTGTAAAATAGTGTTTATGTCCATTTTTTTTTTTTTTAAACCAACAACATTTGCATCAATCAAACAAACTGTCCATTCCTGTATGGGGTGTACATTTTAAAAATGTAGGTATACAATTACATATATATTTATATATATATATATATATGTACGTGTATATATGTGTATACGTGTGTATCTGTATATATGTATTTATGTGTATATATATATATATATATATATATATATATATATATATATATATATATATATATATTTATTTTTATTTATTTATTTTTTTGATTTTTTTTGATGCAGTACCGTCTGAGGGATCCAAGGTCCGTAATATCATGGCTTATGTGCAGTGATTTCTCCAGATTCTTTGAACCTTTTGATGATATTAAAGACCGTACTTACATATATATATATATATATATATATATATCTATATATATATATATATATATATATATATATATATATATATATATGTACGTGTATATATGTGTGTATACGTGTGTATATGTATTTATGTATATATGTATGTATATATATATATATATCCATCCATCCATTTTCTACCGCTTATTCCCTTTGGGGTCGCGGGGGGCGCTGGAGCCTATCTCAGCTACAATCGGGCGGAAGGCGGGGTACACCCTGGACAAGTCGCCACCTCATCGCAGGGCCAACACAGATAGACAGACAACATTCACACTCACATCCACACACTAGGGCCAATTTAGTGTTGCCAATCAACTTATCCCCAGGTGCATGTCTTTGGAGGTGGGAGGAAGCCGGAGTACCCGGAGGGAACCCACGCAGTCACGGGGAGAACATGCAAACTCCACACAGAAAGATCCCGAGCCCGGGATTGAACCCAAGACTACTAGGGACCTTCGTATTGTGAGGCAGATGCACTAACCCCTCTCCCACCGTGAAGCCCATATATATATATATATATATATATATATATATATATATATATATATATATATATATATATATATATATATATATATATATATATATACATATATATATATATATATACATACATATATATATATATAAAACATTTTTTTTTTTTTTTTTTTTTTTTTTGATGCAGTACCGCCTGTAATATCATGGTTTACATGCAGTGATTTCTCCAGATTCTTTGAACCTTTTGATGATATTAAAGACCGTACTTGCAATAGCTGGTCGAGAAATGTTGTTCTTAAACAATTTGCTCAGGCATTTGTTGACAAAGTGGTGACCCTCGCCCCGTCCTTGTTTGTGAATGACTGAGCATTTCATGGAAGCTGCTTTTATACCCAATCATGGCACCCACCTGTTCCCAATTAGCCTGTTCACCTGTGGGATGTTCCAAATAAGTGTTTGACGAGCATTCCTCCACTTTCTCAGTCTTTTTTGCCACTCGTGCCAGCTTTTTTGAAACACGTTGCAGGCATCACATTCCAAATGATCTATCCATCCATCCATTTTCTACCGCTTATTCCCTTTGGGGTCGCGGGGGGCGCTGGAGCCTATCTCAGCTACAATCGGGCGGAAGGCGGGGTACACCCTGGACAAGTCGCCACCTCATCGCAGCCAAATGATCTAAAATTTGCAAAAAAAACAACAAAAAACAACGTTTTCCAGTCCCAACATGAAATATGTTGTCTTTGCAGTCTATTCAATTGAATATAAGTTGAAAAGGATTTACAAATCATTGTATTCTCTTTTTATTTACCATTTACACAACGTGACAACTTCACTGGTTTTGGGTTGTGTATACATTATTTATATTATCCACATGGACATACAGTATCTGTCGATTTTTAAGTTCCTTCCAAAGTAACAGGTACTGTCTTTTAAAGCAATTTTTCAGTCGAGCAGAAACTCGAAGAAAGTCAATTGTGGAAAAGGCACCGCACTAGCGATGGTAAACCATGAATAATTGGATGTCATAACCGCCATATCCCAAGGTTTTAATTGCATCATCCATCCATCCATCCATTTTCTGCCGCTTGTCCCGTTTGGGGTCGCAGGGGGGTGCTGGAGCCTATCTCAGCTGCATTCGGGCGGAAGGCGGGGTACACCCTGGACAAGTCGCCACTTCATCGCAGGGCCAACACAGATAGACAGACAACATTCACACTCACATTCACACACTAGGGACCATTTAGTGTTGCCAATCAACTTATCCCCAGGTGCATGTCTTTGGAGGTGGGAGGAAGCCGGAGTACCCGAAGGGAACCCACGCAGTTATAAAAAGATAATAAAAATAAATACAAATAAGAACTAGAACAGCCCAATAGCTATAACTAGTATGCATGAATCTAAAAAAAAAAAGGCTTTTTTAAAAAAAAAAGAAGGGTTTTTAAGCCTTTTTTTAAATGATCCACAGTCTGTGGTGCCCTCAGGTGGTCAGTGAGAGCGTTCGTTATCAACTATTTAAATGTTTGTATTAATAATGTTCTGTTATTTATAATCAGCCCTCTCACTTTGTTAAAACCTCCCTAAACCTGAGCCTGACGTGTGCGCCCTGCGACTACTACAGTTTTTACGTTGTTAACTGTCTTCGTGTTTATGTCGTTTACGTGTTGTTATTCATAACCAGCCCCCCGCCATGTCAAAATACTCCCCAAACGTTTGTGCGACGTTTGTGCTGCGAGAACATTTTGTGGAACTATTATAGTTTTTAGGTTATTAGCGTGTTGTTATTCACAACCTTGTCAAAAACTCCCCAAATTGGTCAAAAACGTGCGCGCTACATTTGTGCTGCAATTTTCTTTAAAGTTAAAGTAGCAATGATTGTCACAAACACACTAGGTGTGATGAAATTATTCTCTGCATTTGACCCATCACCCTTGATCACCCCCTGGGAGGTGAGGGGAGCAGTGAGCAGCAGCGGTGGCCGCGCCCGGGAAGCATTTTTTTGGTGATTTAACCCCCAATTCCAACCCTTGATGCTGAGTGTCAAGCAGGGAGGTAATGGCTCCCATTTTTATAGTCTTTGGTGTGACTCGGCCCGGGGTTTGAACTTTTGTCCAACTATTATAGTTTTCATGTTAACTATTATAGTTTTTAGGTTATTATTCTTAACCAGCCCCCACCTTGTCAGAATATCCCCAACATCAATACATTAGTGTGTTGTCAAGCTTATGAGATGTGATGCAAGTGTAAGCTACTTTGACACTATGGTTCCTTTTTATTTATTTATTTATTAAACATTTTTTATAAATGTCTGTAATGATAATGTCAATGAGGGATTTTTAATCACTGTTATGTTGAAATTGTTACTAATATTGATACTGTTGTTGATAATATTCATTTTTTTTTACTGCTTTTGGATTGTTTTGTGTCATGTTTGTGTGTCCTCAATTGCTCTGTTTATTGCTATTCTGAATGTCGCTGGGTCGGGTTTGGTTTTGGAATTGAATTATTATGGTATTGTTGTGTATTGTTTTGTTGGATTGATTAATAAAAAAATAAAAAAAATAAAAATACATGACTGTTCAGTTTACACTACGAACAAGGAATGACAAAACGTTTATTTTCAACATCCTAGTGCTTAGTACTAAACGCGGCTCTTAATTTGACAAGTGGGTTATTGCACCTCCTGCCTCTCCACGATAGTCGTATCGCCGCCACCAGCCCGACTCTGACCGTAGACGTTTGCGTCGGCTGGCGCACACGCTCGCTCTCATCTCCCGCCACCACAATAACGACCACGCTGAACACCGTTTTATCACTTGGTTGTCAGGTTTTGCTTTAGCAGCCACGTCATGCAGGACCAAGGGCACCCGATTCTTCTCCGGTATGTAAAAGAAACCCGACGTTATTGAATTATGAGTGGATTACTCTCATCATATTTACCAAAGCCTTTAAACCTTCACATAACATTTGCTCTCCTTCAAAGACGTTTTGTTCATCTACTCAAGCAGCAGAGAATAATGGAAGTGAAACATTTTTTAAAAAAAGGGAGTTTTTGTTTGATATTTCTTTATTTTTTTGTGAGTGTTTTTAAAAAAAACTACTTTTCATTACATTTATTTGTGTAAAACTCAGTGGCCTAGTGGTTAGAGTGTCCGCCCTGAGATCGGTAGGTTGTGAGTTCAAACCCTCGCTGTGAAAATCACCTACATTTTTGCTTTTCTTTGGCTTTTTGTCACCCCCTCCCGAGCAGAAGGGCAACTGGACAGTGCGGCTGGATCAAAAGAGACGTCGGAGACGCTTTGCTGAACAAAAAGTTGCTTTATTACAAGCAGGCATCATTATACAGGACTGCAGTACCTGGAGGAGGTCAAGTCAAAAAAGATAGATGGGTAGATATTACTTTATTGATTCCTTCAGGAGAGTTCCCTCAGGAACATTTTTATTCCAGCAGTAGTGTACAGAATTGAGATCAAATTTAAAAAAAAGTAAAAAGTCAATTTAAGGCGTCCGCCCTGAGATGGGTAGGTCGTGAGTTCAAACCCCGGCCGAGTCATACTAAAGACTATAAAAATGGGAGCCATTACCTCCCTGCTTGGCACTCAGCATCAAGAGTTGGAATTGGGGGTTAAATCACCAAAAATTATTACTGGGCGTGGCCACCGCTGCTGCTCACTGCTCCCCTCACATACCAGGGGGGTGATCAAGGGTGCTGGGTCAAATGCAGATAATAAGTTCGCCACACCTAGTGTGTGCGTGTGTGACAATCATTGGTACTTTAACTTAAAAGTAAAATGGCCATAATCCCAACACACCTTTTTTTTTAATGAATAACACAACCTTTTTTAATGCACCACATTTACAAGGAGTAGAGGTCATAAAAACAATGCATTTTCCTTTCTCACGTTAATATCTATTAGAATTAGAGATGTCGATAAATGCTTTAAAATGTAATATCGCAAATTATCGGTATCGTTTTTTTTATTATCAGTATCGTTTTTTTAATTATTATTTTTATTAAATCAACATAAAAAACACAAGATACACTTACAATTAGTGCACCAACCCAAAAACCTCCCTCCCCCATTACACTCATTCACACAAAAGGGTTGTTTCTTTCTGTTATTAATATTGTGGTTCCTACATTATATATCAATATATATCAATACAGTCTGCAAGAGATACAGTCCGTAAGCACACATGATTGTGCTGGTCCACTAATAGTACTAACCTTTAACAGTTCATTTTACTCATTTTCATTCATTACTAGTTTCTATGTAACTGTTTTTATATTGTTTTACTTTCTTTTTTATTCAAGAAAATGTTTTTAATTTATTTATCTTATTTAATATCATTTATTTTTTTTTTTAAAAGGACCTTATCTTCACCATACCTGGTTGTCCAAATTAGGCATAATAATGTGTTAATTCTACGACTGTATATATCGGTATCGGTAATTAAGAGTTGGACAATATCGGATTATCGGATATCGGCAAAAAAGCCATTATCGGACATCCTTAATTAGAATATGTTTAGATACTAAACAAACTAACCTGTTGTTATAGGTCACGAGTATTTTTTTTCCCCCCTGTATCACTTCCTGTCTTGCGCTCTTATTTTGTTTCCACATCCTGTTAATGCAGCAGAGAATAAAGGAAGTGAAACATTTTTAAAAAAGGGAGTTTTTATTATTATTAAATTGTTATTTTTATTTTATCATTATTATTATATATTTTTTTATATATATATATTTGTTTCTCCCTCTCTCTCCTTTTCAGCCCGTCTGTCTGTCTCTGGCCTCGTATGTGTGTGTGTGTGTGTGTGTGTGTGTGTGTGTGTGTGTGTGTGTGTGTGTGTGTGTGTGTGTGTGTGTGTGTGTGTGTGTGTGTGTGAGAATGTGTCTGTCTTTGTCGTCTTACATGTTATATAATTGTGCCATTTGTCCCTCGTTGGTGGGACCTGAGTGGGGTGGGAGAGTGGGTGGGTGGTTTGGGTTTTAAGGGAAAGGGTGTGAATAATTTACTGACTTTAAAATTGTACTGTTTCGACTTACACTTTTTTCTGTCTATTTGAAAATGCCAATAAAAAAAGTTGGAAAAAAAAAAAAAGGGAGTTTTTGTTTGATTTTTTTTTTTGTGAGTGTTCTTTTATTTAGAATTAAAAAAAAACTAGTTTTCATACATTTATTTGTGTAAAAAGTAAAATGGCCCTAATCCCGACATTTTTTTAATGAATTACACAACATTTGCAATGCACCACATGTACAAGGAGGAGAGGTCATAAAAACAATGAATTTTCCTTTCTCACGTTAATATCTATTAGAATATGTTTAGGTACTAAATATATGTTCATTTGCACTGAAAATCTAACTATTGCTTAGCCTGTTATGACCTGTTGTTATAGGTCACATGTATTTTTTTGTCCTGTATCACTTCCTGTCTTGCGCTCTTATTTTGTTCCCACATCCTGTTGTGTTCATGCTGTTCCTGCAGTAGCTTCACCAACACTGCTTTGAGCTGTCTTCTTCACCTGGGGGTGATTAGTGATTATGTTTTGCACTTGCTGTGATCCTTACCTGAGGACAGTGTTGTTGGATGATGTGGACTTTGATAGTTTTTCCACCTTGGATTGTGTTTTGTTTGTGGGTTTGCCAATCCAGCGTGCTTCTTTTTGATATGCGCCTTTTTTTCGCAGGTCTTCTTGTTTATTTTCTGCATTCGGACATGAATTTTTCCTTCACCTGCACGCGGCCGGCTGTCACGACCTCCACTACGTAGAGCAGTCATAACAGAACGACCCCTCCAAAATGAGGGGTGGTATTGCGCCGAGGACGAGGAGTTTGAGGAGCTCTCTCCCAAAAGTGTGGAGCCTTGGAAGTTGAAGTCCAGAGTAATGGAGGCAAAGAGCAGGCACCACTTCCTGGAGAAGGAGGAAATGGACACCCAGGGAGGTCAGATGCCCGCCTTGCATCCGTGTACTCGGCTCGGGCCGAGTCAGGATGCGGATCAGTCGCAGCATGATGACGTCACGCCCCGTGCAGACTCGCTATCGCTGACGGCGTGGACAATTTAATTTCAAAATCAATTATTCAGCCTAACAATTGCTGACTATTAGGACATTTTCTTTGACTAAGGCAAGAAGTCAGCTTCAGCCCAATAACCACCCTTCAGCTCAAGCCCGCCTCCCAAAACTCAAGCTCCGCCTCACCCACCCCGCAGTTTGCCAAGACTCCAGTTCCTGCGCTTCCAGTTCCCCCGCCAATACCAGCAACGTGGTTTCCCCAAGCCCGGCCTTTGCCTATACCGGCTTCCCCAATGCCCAGCCACCCTAAACTTTGGAGATCGTGGCTCAAACGTTCCTCCCTCTAACTAGTGAGAGCTTCTGGAATCCGCTTCCTGACGGGCGGGGGAGGGGGGGACTAGTACGAGTACTGGCGCACCAGCGAGGAATCCACCAGCTCTTCCTCCTGCAAGGCCGCCTACATTCCGGAAAAGTGCGGCGCGGCATGGTTGTACGAGTGGTACCGGAGAGCTGGCCATGGAGATGGAGAAGGAGAAGAAGGATCTGCTGCTTTCCAGTTGCTGCTTTCTCCTGAAGAAAACGTGAGTCTTTTGGATTTTGATTGTTACTCAGCTTTGTGTTGGGCCGATTTAATGATGTGGAAGACCACAGTGAACGATGTGGCAGGCTACTGTTAATGATGTGGCGGGTTACTGTGAATGATGTGGTGGGCCATTGTTAATGACGTGGCGGGATACTGTGAATGATGTGGCGGGTTACTGTGAATGATGTGGAAAACCATAGCAAATGAGGTGGCGGGCGGGCCACTATGAATGACGTGGCGGGCGGGCCACAATGAATGATGCGGAAGTCCACAGTGAATGATGTGGCAGGCTAGTGTGAATGATGTGGCGGGCCACAATGAATGATTTGTAAGACCACAGTGAATAATCTGGCGGGCCACTGTGAATGATGTGGCGGGTTACTGTGAATGATGTGGAAGACCACAGTGAACGATGTGGAAGGCTACTGTTAATGATGTGGCGGGTTACTGTGAATGATGTGGGAAACCATAGCAAATGATGTGGCGGGCGGGCCACTATGAATGATGTGGCGGGCGGGCCACAATGAATGATGCGGAAGTCCACAGTGAATGATGTGGCAGGCTAGTGTGAATGATGTGGCGGGCCACAATGAATGATTTGTAAGACCACAGTGAATAATCTGGCGGGCCACTGTGAATGATGTGGCGGGTTACTGTGAATGATGTGGAAGACCACAGTGAATGAAGTGGCGGGCCACTATGAATGACTTGGCGGGCGGGCCACATTGAATGACATGGAAGTCCACAGTGAATTATTATTATTATTATTAGCCTTTATTTAACCAGGTACAATCCCATTGAGATCAAAGATCTCTTTTCCAAGGGAGACCTGGCCAAGAGGGCAGCAACAAGGTTACATTAAAAACAGTAAACAAATACATAAAACATCACATTTACAACATAAAAACGTGCTCACATGACACATGTGCATACAGACAAGGTAGACTGCAGTCCTTTCACAGAAGCTTTAAACTCATTCAACGTAACTAGGGTTTGAAGTTTAATATTGGATTGTAGGTTATTCCAAGCCTTCGCTGCTGAAAACCTAAATGCTTTCTTGCCCAGTTCAGTTCTTACTTTGGGGACGACAAATTGCAGAACATTCATTGAACGACGATTGTGACTTCCTTGTTTCTTTGTTAAAAGACAAGACAGATAGGATGGAGTGATACCCAGATTGGTTTTGTAGATGAAAATATACCAATGATTGAGGCGTCGAGCACATAAAGATGTCCAGTTAACCATTGAGTATAACACACAATGGTGAGTAAGTTGGTGATGCCCCGTGGTACACACTATCCAGCTTGTGCAGACAACCAGCAGTAGCATTCATGTACAACACATCTCCATAGTCAATAACAGGTCAAAAGGTTGTTTCCACCAATTTCTGTTTCACAGTAAAAGAAAAGCAAGACTTGTTTCTATAATAAAATCCCAGTAAAAGTTTCAGTTTTTTACAACATACTGAATGGGCTCATTAAAACTCAAGTGGTCATCAATTAAAAATCCTAAATATTTAAAAGCAGATACTAACATAATTTGTTGCCCATTTCTTGTTAAAATGTTCTCACACAGTGCTGATCTTACAGTTTTTGATGTGGTAAAGAGCATACACTTTGTTTTCTCTGCATTTAAAAGCAGTTGAAGATAGCAAAGTTGTTCTTGTACTCTGTCAAATGCATGTTGTAGATATTTAAAAGCCTCAGCAAGAGTGGGTGCTGTGCAGTATATGGCAGTATCATCAGCATAGAAATGGAAAGTTGAGTTCGGAATATTCTGTCCAAGATTATTTATGTAAATAGTGAATAATAAGGGGCCCAACACAGAACCTTGAGGGACACCCTTTTTCACTTGCAGTACGTCCGAGGAGGAACCTTCTATCTGAACAGCCTGAGTTCTACTTGTGAGGTAATTTGCAAACCATCCAACTGCTTGCTGAGAAAAACCAATAGCTGAAAGACGTTTGATTAAAATGACATGATCAACAGTATCAAATGCCTTTGAGAAGTCAATAAAGAGGGACAGACAGCACTGATGTGGCGGGCCAGAGTGAATGATGTGGCGGGGCACTGTGAATGATGTGGTGGGCGAGCCACTATGAATGACGTGGCGGGCGGGCCGGCCACAATGAATGATGCGGAAGTCCGCAGTGAATGATGTGGCGGGCCACAATGAATGATGTGGCGGGTTACTGTGAATGATGTGGCGGGCCACTATGAATGACTTGGCGGACGGGCCACTATGAATGACGTGGAAGTCCACAGTGAATGATGTGGCGGGGCACTATGAATAACTTGGCGGGCGGGCCACAATGAATGACGTGGAAGTCCACAGTGAATGATGTGGCGGGCCAGAGTGAATGATGTGGCGGGACACTGTGAATGATGTGGCGGGCGGGCCACTATGAATGACGTGGCGGGCGGGCCGGCCACAATGAATGATGCGGAAGTCCACAGTGAATGATGTGGCGGGCCAGAGTGAATGATGTGGCCGGCCAGAGTGAATGATGTGGCGGGCCACAATGAATGAAGTGGAAGACCACAGTAAATGATGTGGCGGGCCACTGTGAATGATGTGGCGGGTTACTGTGAATGATGTGGCGGGCCATTATGAATGACTTGGCGGACGGGCCACTATGAATGACGTGGAAGTCCACAGTGAATGATGTGGCAGGGCACTATGAATAACTTGGCGGGCGGGCCACAATGAATGACGTAGAAGTCCACAGTGAATGATGTGGCGGGCCAGAGTGAATGATGTGGCGGGGCACTATGAATAACTTGGCGGGCGGGCCACAATGAATGACGTGGAAGTCCACAGTGAATGATGTGGCGGGCCAGAGTGAATGATGTGGCGGGCCACTATGAATAACTTGGTGGGCGGGCCACAATGAATGATGTGGAAGTCCACAGTGAATGATGTGGCGGGGCACTGTGAATGATGTGGCGGGCCACAATGAATGACGTGTCGGGCGGGCCAGCCACAATGAATGATGCGGAAGTCCACAGTGAATGATGTGGCGGTCCAGAGTGAATGATGTGGCGGGCCACAATCAATGAAGTGGAAGACCACAGTGAATGATGTGGCGGGCCACTGTGAATGATGTGGCGGGTTATTATGAATGATGTGGCGGGCCACTATGAATAACTTGGCGGACGGGCCACTATGAATGACGTGGAAGTCCACAGTGAATGATGTGGCGGGCCAGAGTGAATGATGTGGCGGGAGGTCCACTATGAATGACGTCACGGGCGGGCCACAATGAATGATGCGGAAGACCACAGTGAATGATGTGGCGGGCCACTGTGAATGATGTAGCGGGCCACTATGAATTATGTGGAGGTCCACTGTGAATGATGTGGAGGGCCACTGTGAATGATGTGGCGAGCCACTATGAATGACTTGGCGGACGGGCCACTATGAATGACGTGGAAGTCTACAGTGAATGATGTGGCGGGCCAGAGTGAATGATGTGGCGGTCCACTATGAATAACTTGGCGGGCGGGCCACGATGAATGACGTGGAAGTCCACAGTGAGTGATGTGGCGGGCCAGAGTGAATGATGTGGCGGGCCACTATGAATTATGTGGAGGTCCACTGTGAATGATGTGGAGGGCCACTATGAATGACTTGGCGGACGGGCCACTATGAATGACGTGGAAGTCTACAGTGAATGATGTGGCGGGCCAGAGTGAATGATGTGTCGGTCCACTATGAATAACTTGGCGGGCGGGCCACGATGAATGACGTGGAAGTCCACCGTGAGTGATGTGGCGGGCCAGAGTGAATGATGTGGCGGGCCACTGTGAATGATGTAGCGGGCCACTATGAATTATGTGGAGGTCCACTGTGAATGATGTGGAGGGCCACTGTGAATGATGTGGCGGGCCACTATGAATGACTTGGCGGACGGGCCACTATGAATGACGTGGAACTCTACAGTGAATGATGTGGCGGGCCAGAGTGAATGATGTGGCGGTCCACTATGAATAACTTGGCGAGCGGGCCACGATGAATGACGTGGAAGTCCACAGTGAGTGATGTGGCGGGCCAGAGTGAATGATGTAGCGGGCCACTATGAATTATGTGGAGGTCCACTGTGAATGATGTGGAGGTCCACTGTGAATGATGTGGAGGGCCACTGTGAATGATGTGGCGGGCCACTGTCAATGAAGTGGCGGGTTACTGTGAATGATGTGGCGGGCCACTGTGAGTGATGTGGAGGGCCACTGTGAGTGATGTGGCGGGCCACTGTGGATGATGTGGAAGACCACAGTGAGGTGGCAGCCCACTTTAAATGATGTTGAATTGACTGTGATGATGTGGCGGGCCAGATGTGGCCCCCTGGCCTTAAGTTTGACACCTGTGGTTCATAACTTTATTGAGGGTCCTTGAATGCAACACAGTTATGGGCGATCGAATGCAATAGTGAAACTTGAACACAACGTTTCCCTATTTTAGTGGATTTAGGGATTTTTTTTGTTGTCCTTGTTCCAAAGTGTGTGTGTGAGCTTTTATGACGTCTGTGTCGAGTGTTTGCTGCTATCTCGGTGGAACGAACCATTTTACATAACATTTTTTTTTAATAACTTACATATTTAAATGACCAGAACAAAAAAAAAATTAATCCTACAAAAGAGCAGACTATCTTGTTATCTGGCATAAAGACCTTATTTGTGTCCCACGCGAACGGCAAAATGTCATTCCGTTAATTAGAAGAGTGGCCCAATTAGCCTCCCACTCACTCCGGGTCATCACTGTTGGTTGCCGTGGTGATAAATTGACTCTCCCCCAAAATGGATTTTGCTCGTTTTAGGCAATCAATTAGAGGTCAGGGATGGACATACTCAAGTTCTAGGGCTTTAACAAGGTGGGGCAATTAGCTCCAATTTTTCTGCAGTAGGTTGGGTTTCAACTATGAAATAAAAGTGAAATGATGTGACAAAGCGGCCACTAGATGGCACTGTTTCCTCTTTCCGCCAGGCCTTGTTTCCTCATCTTTGAGCTGTGTTTATCATCAAAGCAAATATTATGCAAACATCAACGGGGGGGAGTTAAACAACTTAGTTTGTGTGCTTGAAAAACAGCCACATAAATTAATTAGATCGGTTTTGCGGGCCTGCATGACCGGCGAATATCAGTGGCAACATAAAAAACAATGACTCATAGAGGACAGAGATTAGGAAAAAACATAATGAGCGGAAAAAAAGCTGAAATGATGAGTAAAAAATAAAAAAAATACTGATGCAACATGGGAAAGTCCAAAAAAGGCAGCTTTAGCACCAAATGGAGAGGGATGAGTAAGGGGAATCAGACCAGGGAGGGGATGGACCGGCGCTGATGTCACAAACAACCATTTTCTCTGCCTGCTGTCACGGGGCCTCACTTTCAGCAGGGCTCTAGGGCGTGCGAAGAAAGCGACGGGAAGAGAGAGAAAGCAAACAATGCACACGACTCTGCTGCTCTGTCATGTTTGAGGGACATGTGACACCTGCTCCGCTGTTGCTGCCAGCTGCAGGGACAGCGACTCATTAAAAACCTTCAAAATGGACACCGACTATTCCAAACAAGGAGCAGAGCAGATAGAGATACGTGTATGTATATATATATATATATATATATATATATATATATATATATATATATATTTGGGTATATGTGTGTGTCTATACGTGTGTATATATGTATATGTATGTACGGTCGCGATCAAAAAGTGTACATACACTTGTAGAGAACATAATGTCATGGCTGTCTTGAGTTTCCAATCATTTCTCCAACTCTTATTTTTTTGTGATGTAGTGATTAGAGCACATACTTGTTGGTCACAAAAAACATTCATGAAGTTTGCTTCTTTTATGAATTTATTATGGGTCTACTGAAAATGTGAGCAAATGTCCCTTGGCAAGTTTACCTGCAATAAGGCGCTTTTGGTAGCCATCCACAAGCTTCTGCTTCAATTGTTGACCACTCCTCTTGACAAAATTGGTGCAGTTCCGCTAAATGTGTTGGACTTGTTTCTTCAGCATTGTCCACACGTTTAAGTCAGGACTTTGGGAAGGCCATTCTAAAACCTTCATTCTAGCCTGATTTAGCCATTCCATTACCACTTTTGAGGTGTGTTGGGGGTCATTGTCCTGTTGGAACACCCAACTGCGCCCAAGACCCAACCTCTCGGCAAGGTTGTCCTGAAGAATTTGGAGGTAATCCTCCTTTTTCATTGTCCCATTTACTCTCTGTAAAGCAGCAGTTCCATTGGCAGCAAAACAGGCCCAGAGCATAATACTACCACCGCCATGCTTGACGGTAGGTATGGTGTTCCTGGGATTAAAGGCCTCACCTTTTCTCCTCCAAACATATTGCTGGGTATTGTGGCCAAACAGCTCCATTTTTGTTTCATCTGACCACAGAACTTTCCTCCAGAAGGTCTTATCTTTGTCCATGTGATGTCAGATGAAACAAAAATGGAGCTGTTTGGCCACCATGCCCAATACTCCATGTATATGTATGTGTATATATGTATATATTTGTATACATGTATGTGTGTGTGTATATTAGGGTTGTCCCAATACCAAAATGTATTTCCATACTTTTCGATACTTTTCTAAATAAAGGGGACCACAAAAATGTCATTATTGGCTTTATTTTAACAAAAAGTCTTAGGGTACATTAAACATATGTTTATTATTGTAATTTAGTCCTTAAAGGGGAACATTATTACAATTTCAGAAGGGTTAAAACCATTAAAAATCAGTTCCCAGTGGCTTATTATATTTTTCGAAGTTTTTTTCAAAATTTTACCCATCACGCAATATCCCTAAAAAAAGCTTCAAAGTGCCTGATTTTAACCATCGTTATATACACCCGTCCATTTTCCTGTGATGTCACATAGTGAAGCCAACACAAACAAACATGGCGGAAAGAACAGCAAGCTATAGCGACATTAGCTCGGATTCAGACTCTGATTTCAGCGGCTTAAGCGATTCAACAGATTACGCATGTATTGAAACGGATGGTTGTAGTGTGGAGGCAGGTAGCGAAAACGAAATTGAAGAAGAAACTGAAGCTATTGAGCCATATCGGTTTGAACCGTATGCAAGCGAAACCGACGAAAACGACACGACAGCCAGCGACACGGGAGAAAGCGAGGACGAATTCGGCGATCGCCTTCTAACCAACGATTGGTATGTGTTTGTTTGGCATTAAAGGAAACTAACAACTATGAACTAGGTTTACAGCATATGAAATACATTTGGCAACAACATGCACTTTGAGAGTGCAGACAGCCCGATTTTCATCAATTAATATATTCTGTAGACATACCCTCATCCGCGCTCTTTTTCTGAAAGCTGATCTGTCCAGTTTTGGAGTTGATGTCAGCAGGCCAGGGAAGCTAGGGTCGATATTCTTCTCTTGATCATCTTCGGTGGCAT